>NW_025535334.1:67500-104625 GCF_020615455.1 Coregonus clupeaformis | reverse complement strand
GAAGTCAAGAGGTGACTGAATGTTCTAACATTCTAACTAAGATAAACACCAATCTCTCTCTCTGACTCAGACTTCCTCACAGACAGATAGACCCCCTGACAATTCTCCCCAAAGCTGTGTGACATGTCTTCAAAACCAAGGGGACCTGCTAGCCAATCATAGCTCACCATTTATGTTTAAAATAAGTAAATGACAGTGCATTTGTATTCTAGTTTAGCAGATGCTCTTATCTAGAGTGACAATCAGTTCATTCAACTAAAGTAGGTAAAACAGTATATCAACAGGAAAAACAACAGAACCAAGACAAAAGCCTTTATATTTTTTGAGAGCATCTACTGTATGTAGTACTTAGTTGATGAAAGCGACAACCAATAGTGAAACTAGTGTAAATCTAACTATGTGGAGAAGAATCCAGAGGCAACACCTACACAACTTCTATACCAGTAGTTTGGCTGCTAACAACACATGAAGTGTAACTATTCCTTCCTTAGAAATGAACTAATATCCACTATTCTAGGAGTAAACTAAGATATACTGCAATTGGAAATTCACAACATCAAATATTTAACTTAATTAAAATATGAGACTAGAAAATATTATGGAAACTGAAAAGTCTGGGATATAATGTCCATTGAGGGTCTTAACGGTTTTCATCTGTCTGCTTCACGCAAACAATAAGTTGATTAACTAAAGTTGAGCCAAAGACGTGTGGTTTCTATATCAGCAGGGTACAGGCAACAAAGACAGCCAGCTGTCAAGTCACTTCATACCTCTTTCATGGTGAAAACGTCTTTGTCTGCACCTGCCTGCTGTAATAAGATGTGCAGTTTCTCTTTTGGTCGTACCTGGGAAAAAATAGCACATAAAACAAAAACGTTATTTTAGATTCAATGTCATTGTAAACAAATATGATGTAAAATGTGTGATAGAGAGAGAGAGGGAGAGCTATTTAAGTTAATACTTACAAGTTTCTCATTGTCCAACGTATTTATTTGGGAACCAGTTCTATGCCATTCTGACATTCTCTCACAATTCTCTGCCATTCTGTCTTTCACCTGTTGAAGAGTAGAGCAAAAAATACATTTAAAATGTCAAAGTTAACATGCAATGCCTTATAAAAGTATACAATTACATACACGTCAAGACAAGCTTTGGAAGACAGAAACAAGCTTACCTATCTAAATAAATAGAAGTACTAAAGAGTAGACGTCCCTTATACACACACACACACATCTCTATAATACACCCTTCATATTCTGTACATAAAGTGCTTCAGCTCGGATGCTAGCAGTAGGAACCACTTCCCCGTTTCCCCGGGATTTAAATAGGCTCGGAAAGACATGTCAGGGCTAGCATTGCTCCGGCTGTTGACGCCGATGTAGGGCTAGCAGTAGGAATCACTTCCCCGTCTCCCCGGGATTTAAATAGGCTCGGAAAGACATGTCAGGGCTAGCATTGCTCCGGCTGTTGACGCCGGTGTAGGGCTGAAGCCAGATTACTAACCTCCCTTGACATGTCGAAGCATGACGAGCACACCGCTTTGAGTCACCCACCTAGCGGCCACCCTGCGTCTGTGCACCCCCCTCCACCCTTAGTGCCGAGTTGGATATGCCCGGCATGTCCCAGTTTACTACAGCTCCGCATTATGTAATAATCAGCTGTCAGACTGACGTGGGCAGGTTTGGAGGAAGGGTGTCTCGAATGGTTGCTTTGTAGGTTCCTGGACTCTTATCTTCCATTTTGTTTTCGATCTTAAAAAATTAGTGTAGGAAATAGGGATTTGGTTAAAGAATCTGGCAATGTCTGTATATATATTTATTTTTTAAAGAAGTGAATGTCCAGGGTTTTCAATAACAAAATCTGGTCACTTATTTCCTTTCACATATTTCTTATTTTCATCCAAATTATTCCAACGGAAAAAATGGTATTTGGGTAAGAAAGGGCTATAAAAAACTGATGCAACTTAAATATATTAATTTAATGAGGGGATTTAATTAAATATTTTAGCACACATGCAGGCTTATAGCTTGACAAAACAGATGAAAAGGAACTGGCTTTTCTAGCTAGCTTGTAAACCAATTCAAGTTACACTAGCAATTTTATTTTCCAATGCATGTAACATTGGGTTAACCACAGTGTATTGATGTATTCTGAATCAAAGACATGTTTACCAATTATGCTAAACTTATTAGCTAGCTTGCCAACATAGCTAGCATCGTTAGCATCGCTAGCACGCTAACCCTTAGCTAGCACGCTAACCCTTAGCTAGCACGCTAACCCTTAGCTAGCACGCTAACCCTTAGCTAGCACGCTAACCCTTAGCTAGCACGCTAACCCTTAGCTAGCACGCTAACCCTTAGCTAGCACGCTAACCCTTCGCTAGCACGCTAACCCTTAGCTAGCACGCTAACCCTTAGCAAGCAGTAAATAAGTATAAGGTAGAAACATGCAAAGTAACAATTGCACATTTATGAATTGTTTGGATAAGCCTACCAATTTCAATGTCATGACGCAGTATATCTGACACAACATTGTCAATGCATGTTGGATTCCACCGAAAGACATTTGTGAGCTAACATTAATTAATTCAAAATAAAGACAACGGGAACATGCATTGCTTGCCAATACACCAAATACAAATCCAATTTTAGCTAAAATATTGGTTAGCAGTTTAGTTAATAGCTTACCTTCTTGCATGAATGTAAACATCAGCAACCATCCTCCTCTTCCTTCAAAAGGTGCTGCCCAGCTACTTTACTGGTGATTGTGCTCAAGGCAGAGACAGGCTTGCCAGGTCAATTGCTAATTTCTAAGAAGTCACTCAAAACCTGCCTTCAAAGCCTGAAAACTAGCACAATTTCAGCAGATTACAGGGAAATTAATAAATGTTTTAAAATGCCATGTTGGTAAAGTTGCAATATAGAAGTAGTATAAAACCTTGCACCCAGCGACCAAAACCTTTCACCTGCAGCAAAGTTTCCAAAGTACCTCAATAAACCACAAAAAAATCATACATGGCAACCCTGGGCAGAGACGTGTTGACCTGTGAAACTTTTGGTTGTGCACTCTGCAGAAGTCAGATATTTGTGGCTAATGTTAACATTCTGTGGAGGTCACCTGATCCTAGATCTGTGAAAAGGTTGACAACAACACAGTTTATGTTTGTGTTAGAGAGCACATTACAGGCCTGTCTGAATTTTATTTAGTCATTTGAAATCACATATTTTAATGTTAAGCTTTGATTTGTAACACTAAATGTTTTGTCAGTGCATAGTATTCTGCAAGACAATCTGTGGAACATTTTCATATTAGTGGTACATTTGAGTGAGATTTTGAGCTAGCGGTTGGAATTTTGATACATTGTATGACACACCCTACACTACAGCCAATCAATGATCAGCCTCCCATCCCCTTCTCTGCTCCCATCCCCCTCTCTGCTCCACTCCACCAAGTCAAACATATAAGCCAACTACAGTGGGGAGAACAAGTATTTGATACACTGCCGTTCTATATCGTGGAGCTCCGCCCCATAGGGGAGCTCTGCTCCTAATGGTTTACCCTCTGCCCTAAGGCAGCAGCAGCCTGAGACAAAATTATGCACACACCTACAGCCAATAGGAGTACAGGTGTCCCTATAAGAGGGGGTGCCTCCCCTCAATCAGCCTCCCTTTTTCTTCAGCGACTGGACTAGACTGAAGAAGCCAAGAAGAGACGAAGAGAAGACTCAGGACGAAGAAAACGCCGTCGATTTTCCAGATCATCGACGTCGTCCTACAATGAGCACACCAAGCTTATCCATAGGGTAAGTATTTAACAAAAGCTATTTTCAGAGCTCAATGTCGCTGTTCCCCTTGGCGGCTGTCGACCCCCCCGACATATGTTTCGTGGGTTGAGGGACACAGCACGCCAGGGACAGCTTCATTAATCCCCCACTATGCGCCCTCCTTTTTGAAGGAGTGGAAGCAGCGTTGGGCATTTTTAGGGAGGATATTCCTCTTGAGGATGTGCTATCAGTGTTAGTCTCAGCTTCTGAGGCATCATCTGAAGGCGCTGACTCAGGAGATGACAGGGCTATTGGGGAAGAAATGAATATTCTATTGGAACATTTCATTACACTGACCCAGATGTTTAACACCCCTTTTCCTTCGGGAAATTGTGAGGTCATTACATCCCTGGATGATGACGCCACAGCCTCTCTGTGCCTGAATTCTCAGGTCTCATTGAGTGGGCTGCTAAACAGCGGGAGATTAAGCTGCCCCCCATTCCCTCCAACCCGGAAGTGGATATGAGGAAGGGCGGCCGTTACTCTCGCTACAGCTTGGCGTCAGACGGCGTTCTCCAGCAGCAAGGGAGCGGGCCTCGTCCCCCCCCTGCAGCGCCAGAGGTGCCGGCGAGAGAGGTCATTAAAGCGTCATCCTGGCATCACCCGAAGGGCGGCCAGAAGAGACGCCGTTTATGACAGGCGAGGGGGAGAGAACGGAAGACGGCACAGCGCCTGCTGTGACCGAGCCCACTGTCCCCCCCCACTCTACCGTTGAGTGTATGGAGGAGAATGTTTTTTGTTGATGTGTGTAATAAAGAGTTGGCTCTACTTGACACTGTCAAAAAAGAGCCCCTTTTCCATAATACATCCGAGAGCGTTCGACCTTCCTCACTCTCGCTCTCTCTCTTACCACTATGAGTGCAGCTCAGCCCACCATGGTGCGTTGCTGAATGCACACATAAGGCAGGTATATAAAAGGTATTAAGTGTACCTTATAAAGACCTCACTTTACAGACTCCTAGGAGTGCTGTAGTGAGTGTCTCACATAGCAGGCTGCAGTCTCAGCCAGATAATGGCATGATGACGCGACCGCTATTCGGGACGGCGCTCTGTCTCAGGCTAACGCCTCAGTCAGTGCAGTTCAGACCCGTGCTGCGTTCACGGAGGGCCTGATTACTACGGTTACGGGCGTAACCAACGTATCGGCGCCCCCGTTTTCTCTCAGAACGCGCTGATAATAACCAAATTGGGGATGGCGCACTATCACAGACTAAGGTCTCTGTTAGTACGACCCAGACCCATGCTGCGTTCAAGAAGGGTCCGATTACCACGGTCACGAAGGTGCCCAGTGTATCGGCGCCCCCACCTTTTTCTGAACGCGCCCAGGCTCACCACACTGAGTGTAGTTCAGCCCACCAGAGGTGCAGAGCTGAACGCACACAGGAGGTGAAAGGAGGTATAATACCTAGACGCCGTCTTGGTTTATCTCAAAGAGACCTCACATTACAGACTCCAAGGAGTACTGTAGTGAGTGCCTCTCATAGCAGGCTGCAGTCTCAGTCAGGAGACATGATGACGCAGCCGCTAGTTGGGGATGGCGCACTATCGCAGACTAAGGTCTCGGTTAGTGCGATTCAGACCCATGCTGCGTTCACGGAGGGCCCGATTACCACGGTCACGAAGGTGCCCAGTGTATCGGCGCCCCCACTTCCCTTTGAACGCGCTAATACTCACCACACTGAGCGTGACTCAACCCACCAGGGGTGCAGAGTTGAACACACACAGAAGGTGAAAGTTAAGAAGGTATCAAGGCGCCGCCTTGTTTTTACCTCATAGAGACCTCACACTACAGACTTCTAGGAGTACTGTAGTGAAGGGCTCTGATAGCGAATTGCAGTCACCTAAGATGACGCAATCGCTTGCTGGGGATGGTGCCCTGCCGCAGGCTGTGGCCTCGGTCAGCGCAATTCAGACCCGCGATGCGTTCAAGGAGGGCAGGAATACGACGGTTACGGGTTTAACCGATGTCCCTACTCCTCTTTCTTTCTCAGAACGCATTTCCTCTCCCTTTCACGGGAGGCCCACCTTGGGCTGTTCCACCACTTTAATGTTGGGGAACAGTGGCGGTAAGGGCCATAGAGGCATACAGGTCCTTCCTACTGGATGCACCACAGCTTCGCGCCCAGCCACTTTCTCTGCATTGCTGGCAGTGGCGAAGAAGCTGCACCCTCTCACGCTGGCTAGAACAGACGTTGCAGAAGGGTTATGCTCTCCAATTCCACCGGAATTGTCAAGCAAAGAGGCACTGAGTTTGAAGGTAGGGCCTTGAAATACATCCACAGGTACACCTCCAATTGACTCAAATTATGTCATTTAGTCTATCAGAAGCTTCTAAAGCCATGACAACATTTTCTGGAATTTTCCAAGCTGTTTAAAGGCACAGTCAACTTAGTGTATGTAAACTTCTGACCCACTGGAATTGTGATACAGGGAATTATAACAATTGTTGGAAAGATTACTTGTGTCATGCACAAAGTAGATGTCCTAACCGACTTGCCAAAACTATAGTTTGTTAACAAGAAATTTGTGGAGTGGTTGAAAAATGAGTTTTAATGACCCCAACCTAAGTGTATGTAAACTTTTTTCTTTGTCATTTAGCAGACGCTCTTATCCAGAGCAACTTACAGAAGCAATTAGGGTTAAGTGCCTTGCTCAAGGGCACATCGACAGATTTTTCACCTAGTCCGCTCGGGGATTAGAACCAGCGACCTTTCAGTTACTGGCACAATGCTCTTAACCACTAAGCTACCTGCCACCTGACTTCAACATTTATATTTGCGAGAAAAACAAAACAAATGGGGGATTGGAAGTGATGCAGACAATTACATTGATGGAAGTTACAATCTATCTGCAATATTAAAGCCGATCTACCCCCTAAAAAATAAATACAAATACAAATAAAAAAACACTACGTGCCATTGGAACACAGGACTGATGGTTGCTGATAATGGGCCTCTGATCAATTGGATGTTATTTTAATGGACAAAAAAAGTGCTTTTCTTTCGAAAACAAGGACATTTCTAAGTGACCCCAAACTTTTCAACGGTACTGTATGTGGTAGTAGAGTAGGGGCCTGAGGGCACACACTTAATATGTTGTGAAATCTGTTATGAATGTATTGTAATGTTTTTAAAATGTATAACCGCCTTAGTTTTGCTTTGCCTTGGCAGCAGCTAATGGGGATCCATAATAAATAGAAATACATAGTATCATAGCACTCACAGCCTTCCAATGGGGATCCATAGTATCATAGCACTCACAGCCTTCCAATGGGGATCCATAGTATTATAGCACTCACAGCCTTCCAATGGGGATCCATAGTATCATAGCACTCACAGCCTTCCAATGGGGATCCATAGTATTATAGCACTCACAGCCTTCCAATGGGGATCCATAGTATCATAGCACTCACAGCCTTCCAATGGGGATCCATAGTATCATAGCTCTCACAGCCTTCCAATGGGGATCCATAGTATCATAGCACTCACAGCCTTCCAATGGGGATCCATAGTATCATAGCACTCACAGCCTTCCAATGGGGATCCATAGTATCATAGCACTCACAGCCTTCCAATGGGGATCCATAGTATCATAGCTCTCACAGCCTTCCAATGGGGATCCATAGTATCATAGCACTCACAGCCTTCCAATGGGGATCCATAGTATCATAGCACTCACAGCCTTCCAAGGAAAAAAATATGTGACATTTATGGTCTGTTTACACTTATTTTAGAGGCTATTTATACCAGAAATTGGTATACAACCCGTATAAACTGTATTTATAATCATATGACAATATTTTAGGTTGACAATAATTATATTACACAATTTCTGATATATCAGGATTATGCCTCTACTGCTATTCATTCCAATTAGACTGGTTCGGATTTCTCCCTGACCAATATGGCTGCCATTCTAGAACTGAGGGTTTATGAAATAGCCCGTCTAGTAATTTTATTAGGATCTTTATGGTTCAGGACTCACCAGCACACTTGGTCCCGGGCTCTGAGTGGAGGTCCGGGAATGTGTTTGAGTGTGTGTTTAGTATGTAACTTCCTTCAGGACTCACCAGCACACTTGGTCCTGGCCCTGAGAGGAGGCCCCGGGGCCCCAGTCCCTCCATCCAGGGGTCTGGTCAACAGCACACTGATCTCATAGTCTGTGTCTGGGGTCAGGTGGCCAATCTTATGGGTGGTCTTGTCCACTGGCTGCAGGTCATACATGGTCCCTGACATGGTGCGGTACTCCACCTGGGATAGGGGGTTGGAAGACATGCACCAGGGCTGCCCAATCCAAGTCCACACACTAACACACACATTGATTGAACTAATCCACTCGTCATCAAGAGTTTGATGAGTGGAATCATACAAAAAAAATGTGCACCCCTTTGGTTCCCCAGGACCAGGATTGAGAAATACTGCTATAAACACTATGGTGAATACCGTTATAAAACATTATGGTGAATACTGCATTTTGTGACGCGGCCAATCTGTCCCTATTAAAACAAACCATAGCTAAATAGAAATACATAAAAAAAAAAATAAAAAAAAAAAATACCTCTCGGTCGATGATTGGCCCGTCTCCGTTGATGGAGTTAGCGTTGAGCTGGATCCACAGGTAGGTGGCGCCGACAGCCGTTAGCTGGGGGGGAGCGATGGGCACAGGGGGCTCTGGGGGAACAGAAGAAGAAGAGAAAGATCTGCTTAACAATACGATATGTGCAGAAACATGGTAGACGATGGATGCTAAACTTTTAAACTCTCAAATTGAAACACAACATCAGTACTTGAAATTGTACTCAGTCACAATTGCCCAAAAAGGAACCTTATAAAAATAATACGGCTGTCTGTAGTCATTACCAAAGAATATAATAATAATAATATATATATATATATATATATATATGCAACTTGTTCAATAAAGGGTTTAAATGTTTTCCTTTTCAGACTTCAACACAAAATCGAAACTGGAAATTATACCACAACACATCATCACCGAAACACATCATCAACTTAATCCACAAAACACCCCCTTTTAATAGAAATGAACCATAATGCCATCTGGTTGGCCAAATCTCCCTTAAACAGATAGCTGATTTACCCCCAATATTTTATCTCAGGGGGTTATTCCAATTAAACTATTCCAATTAAAATAATTTCCAATTAAACAAACACAGGGACATCTTTGGTACTATGGCACTGTTAGAGATGGGAACGTAAGCATTTCGCTACACCCCGTGATAACGTCTGCAAAATATGTATACGAAACCAATAACATTTTATTTTAACACATCTAACCCACCCAATACTCCCCGTGCCCCATATAGTGCCCAACCTTTGACCTTGGCCCATATGAACAATGTCTGCACTCACTAACTGTAAGTCGCTCTGGATAAGAGCGTCTGCTAAATGACTAAAATGTAAAAATGTAAATGGTCAAAAGTAGTATACCATATAGAGAATAGGGTGTCATTTGGGACGAAGCCACCCACTGTTCCAAGTACCCTGTTTTCCCTTGTGTCTTAACCTCCAGTATAGACTGGTTCAGTGTCTGACGGACTGAGAGGAGAAGTGTGTGGACTAGCTGGTTCGTTTTAGGTGATGTTTGACTCGCAGGGTGGAAGCTGGGAATTACATGGGGGTTACAGGCCTAGTGG
The DNA here is from genome assembly GCF_020615455.1 of Coregonus clupeaformis. Taxonomy (NCBI): domain Eukaryota; kingdom Metazoa; phylum Chordata; class Actinopteri; order Salmoniformes; family Salmonidae; genus Coregonus; species Coregonus clupeaformis. Next base: position 95,146 of record NW_025535334.1, on the reverse strand, counting down.
CCCAGGTCAGAGTGGGACAACCATCTGTAGGGTACAATCATAGTGTGTAGACCGTATAACGGGACACTCCTCAGCCCTGTGTAGAACGGTATGCTATCTGTCTACAGAGGCTCACAAGTGGGGCAGTCCTCCGACTGTCTGCATCTCAAATGACAACTTATTTTCTCATGCAGCGCTCTACTTTGACCACAGTAACATAGAGCTGCAACAGAGCTGTAACATAGAGCTGCAACATAGAGCTGCAACAGAGCTGTAACATAGAGCTGCAACATAGAGCTGTAACATAGAGCTGTAACATAGAGCTGCAACATAGAGCTGTAACATAGAGCTGCAACATAGAGCTGTAACATAGAGCTGTAACATAGAGCTGTAACATAGAGCTGCAACATAGAGCTGCAACATAGAGCTGCAACATAGAGCTGCAACATAGAGCTGCAACATAGAGCTGCAACATAGAGCTGTAACATAGAGCTGCAACATAGAGCTGTAACATAGAGCTGTAACATAGAGCTGCAACATAGAGCTGCAACATAGAGCTGTAACATAGAGCTGCAACATAGAGCTGCAACATAGAGCTGTAACATAGAGCTGTAACATAGAGCTGTAACATAGAGCTGTAACATAGAGCTGCAACATAGAGCTGTAACATAGAGCTGTAACATAGAGCTGCAACATAGAGCTGCAACATAGAGCTGCAACATAGAACTGCAACATAGAGCTGCAACATAGAGCTGTAACATAGAGCTGCAACATAGAGCTGCAACATAGAGCTGTAACATAGAGCTGCAACATAGAGCTGCAACATAGAGCTGCAACATAGAGCTGCAACGTAGAACTGCAACATAGAGCTGCAACATAGAGCTGCAACATAGAGCTGTAACATAGAGCTGCAACATAGAGCTGTAACATAGAGCTGTAACATAGAGCTGTAACATAGAGCTGCAACATAGAGCTGCAACTTAGAGCTGTAACATAGAGCTGTAACATAGAGCTGCAACATAGAGCTGTAACATAGAGCTGTAACATAGAGCTGCAACATAGAGCTGCAACATAGAGCTGTAACATAGAGCTGTAACATAGAGCTGTAACATAGAGCTGCAACATAGAGCTGTAACATAGAGCTGTAACATAGAGCTGCAACATAGAGCTGTAACTTAGAGCTGCAACATAGAGCTGCAACATAGAGCTGTAACATAGAGCTGTAACATAGAGCTGCAACATAGAGCTGCAACATAGAGCTGTAACATAGAGCTGTAACATAGAGCTGTAACATAGAGCTGTAACATAGAGCTGTAACATAGAGCTGCAACATAGAGCTGTAACATAGAGCTGTAACATAGAGCTGTAACATAGAGCTGTAACTTAGAGCTGCAACATAGAGCTGTAACATAGAGCTGTAACATAGAGCTGCAACATAGAGCTGTAATTTAGAGCTGCAACATAGAGCTGTAACATAGAGCTGCAACATAGAGCTGTAACAGAGCTGTAACATAGAGCTGCAACATAGAGCTGCAACATAGAGCTGTAACATAGAGCTGTAACATAGAGCTGTAACATAGAGCTGCAACATAGAGCTGTAACATAGAGCTGTAACATAGAGATGCAACATAGAGCTGTAACTTAGAGCTGCAACATAGAGCTGCAACATAGAGCTGTAACATAGAGCTGTAACATAGAGCTGCAACATAGAGCTGCAACATAGAGCTACAACATAGAGCTGTAACATAGAGCTGTAACATAGCATAGAGCTGTAACATAGAGCTGCAACATAGAGCTGTAACATAGAGCTGTAACATAGAGCTGTAACATAGAGCTGTAACTTAGAGCTGCAACATAGAGCTGTAACATAGAGCTGTAACATAGAGCTGCAACATAGAGCTGTAATTTAGAGCTGCAACATAGAGCTGTAACATAGAGCTGCAACATAGAGCTGTAACAGAGCTGTAACATAGAGCTGCAACATAGAGCTGTAACTTAGAGCTGCAACATAGAGCTGTAACTTAGAGCTGTAACATAGAGCTGTAACATAGAGCTGTAACATAGAGCTGCAACATAGAGCTGTAATTTAGAGCTGCAACATAGAGCTGTAACATAGAGCTGCAACATAGAGCTGCAACATAGAGCTGTAACATAGAGCTGTAACATAGAGCTGTAACATAGAGCTGTAACTTAGAGCTGTAACATAGAGCTGTAACTTAGAGCTGCAACATAGAGCTGTAACATAGAGCTGCAACATAGAGCTGTAACATAGAGCTGCAACATAGAGCTGTAACTTAGAGCTGTAACACAGATCTGCAACATAGAGCTGTAACATAGAGCTGCAACATAGAGCTGTAACATAGAGCTGCAACATAGAGCTACAACATAGAGCTGTAACATAGAGCTGTAACATAGCATAGAGCTGTAACATAGAGCTGCAACATAGAGCTGTAACATAGAGCTGCAACATAGAGCTACAACATAGAGCTGTAACATAGAGCTGTAACATAGCATAGAGCTGTAACATAGAGCTGCAACATAGAGCTGTAACATAGAGCTGTAACATAGAGCTGTAACATAGAGCTGTAACTTAGAGCTGCAACATAGAGCTGTAACATAGAGCTGTAACATAGAGCTGCAACATAGAGCTGTAATTTAGAGCTGCAACATAGAGCTGTAACATAGAGCTGCAACATAGAGCTGTAACAGAGCTGTAACATAGAGCTGCAACATAGAGCTGTAACTTAGAGCTGCAACATAGAGCTGTAACTTAGAGCTGTAACATAGAGCTGTAACATAGAGCTGTAACATAGAGCTGCAACATAGAGCTGTAATTTAGAGCTGCAACATAGAGCTGTAACATAGAGCTGCAACATAGAGCTGCAACATAGAGCTGTAACATAGAGCTGTAACATAGAGCTGTAACATAGAGCTGTAACTTAGAGCTGTAACATAGAGCTGTAACTTAGAGCTGCAACATAGAGCTGTAACATAGAGCTGCAACATAGAGCTGTAACATAGAGCTGCAACATAGAGCTGTAACTTAGAGCTGTAACACAGATCTGCAACATAGAGCTGTAACATAGAGCTGCAACATAGAGCTGTAACATAGAGCTGCAACATAGAGCTGTAACATAGAGCTGCAACATAGAGCTGTAACATAGAGCTGCAACATAGAGCTGTAACATAGAACTGTAACATAGAGCTGTAACATAGAGCTGTAACATAGAGCTGTAAAACAAGCTGGTGAGAACTGTATTTAAACTCCAACCTCGTACTCATCAGGAGGTCGAGCATTTTAATCAGCTAAGCTGGCTATCTGTAGAGAAAAACGTCATATTAATTCAACTTGCTCTGGTCCATAGAATTATTTCTGACTCAGGCCCTAGGTACTTATCTAATTATTTAACTTACATAACAGATGTCCACCAATACGGCACCAGAGCCAGACTCTGATATTGCCTGTTTTAAATGGAAGAGTCTATCTGGTAAGAACACCTTTTTATGTACCGGTGCTGTTGAGTGGAACAAACTACCACAGCAACTCAAAGCAATGCTGAGCAGAACTTCATTTAAAAATATTTTCAAAAGCTGGCTAATGATCGAAGCAATCGGATAAAAATGAATGAATGTGTGTATGTAATGCTCTAGGCTGTGACAATGTGGTCCTGTCCTTTGTATTGTTATGTGTTAAATCAAAATCAAATCAAATTGTATTTGTCACATGCACAATAAAATAACAATAACGAGGCTATATACAGGGGGTACCGGTACCGAGTCAATGTGTGGGGGTACAGGTTAGTCCAGGTCATTGAGGTAATATGTAGATGTAGGTAGGGGTAAAGTGACTATGCATAGATAATAAACAGTGAGTACTGGGTCTACTGTTGAGCCTAGGAGGCGGGGTCTACTGTTGAGCCTAGGAGGCGGGGTCTACTGTTGAGCCTAGGAGGCGGGGTCTACTGTTGAGCCTTGGAGGCGGGGTCTACTGTTGAGCCTAGGAGGCGGAGTCTACTGTTGAGCCTTCGAATGTTTATGTTCGTTTTATTTTAATTTAATTTCACCTTTATTTAACTAGGCAAGTCAGTTAAGAACAAATTCTTATTTACAATGACGGCCTACACCGGCCAAACCCGACTGACTCCTAACAACACTTTTGTAGTATGTGACTGAGTTTGGTGTACTCAGTGTAATTATTTATATAATGCATGATAGTGACACGCAAACGCACCCTCCGACACCAACCGTATCTCTGTATGAGTTGTAGTCAACTATCAGAGCGTGCTGTACAGTCGGTTTTTAATTGGAATCAATATGACTGTGTTCCAAATGGCACCCTTTTCCCTATGTAGTGCACTACTTTGGACCAGAGAATGGCACCCTATTCCCTATGTAGTGTACTACTTTGGACCAGAGAATGGCACCCTATTGCCTATGTAGTGCAATACTTTGGGCAAACGCACCCTCCGACACCAACCGTATCTCTGTATGAGTTGTAGTCAACTATCAGAGCGTGCTGTACAGTCGGTTTTTAATTGGAATCAATATGACTGTGTTCCAAATGGCACCCTTTTCCCTATGTAGTGCACTACTTTGGACCAGAGAATGGCACCCTATTCCCTATGTAGTGTACTACTTTGGACCAGAGAATGGCACCCTATTGCCTATGTAGTGCAATACTTTGGACCAGAGCATGGCACCCTATTGCCTATGTAGTGCACTACTTTGGACCAGAGAATGGCACCCTATTCACTATATAGTGCACTACTTTGGACCAGAGAATGGCACCCTATTGCCTATGTAGTGCACTACTTTGGACCAGAGAATGGCACCCTATTCCCTATGTAGTGCACTACTTTGGACCAGAGAATGGCACCCTATTCCCTATGTAGTGCACTACTTTGGACCAGGGCCCCCTAGGGAACAGGGTTCCATTTGGAACGTAACCCATGTGCTATAGACTTCACAGGGCCTGATGACTTCATCTACACCTCGGACTGACTGACTGTCTGTCTGTTAAATGTTCCCCGTCTTCATCGAAGCTTTAAAATACTAATCACAGACAGGCTGTGTCTGTAGGTGTTTGTTTGGTCACATCTATTCAGGGTTAGAAGTATTGCTTGAACTGGAGGAACACACCGCGTTTTGGAACAGATGAAAAAATTAAATGTATTTCATTTTATTTCCTTTGTTTTATTGGCTTAGTACATAAGGTCGTTCTAGTATGAAAACAAAAGCTTACAGTGCATTCGGAAAGTATTCAGACCCCTTGACTTTTTCCACATTTTGTTACGTTACAACCTTATTCTAAAACGGATTAAATTGTTTTATTTCCTAATTAATCTACACACAATACCCCATAATGACAAAGCAAAAAAAAAAAAAACTGGAATATCACATTTACATAAGTACTCAGACCCTTTATTCAGTACTTTGTTGAAGCATCTTTGGCAGCGATTACAGCCTTGAGTATTCTTGGGTATGATGCTACATACTTGGCACACCTGTATTTGGGGAGTTTCTCCCATTTCTACAGATCCTCTCAAGCTCTGTCAGGTTGGATGGGGAGCGTCGCTGCACAGCTATTTTCAGGTCTCTCCAGAGATGTTCGATCGGGTTCAAGTCCGGGCTCTGGCTGGGCCACTCAAGGACATTCAGAGACTTGTCCCGAAGCCACTCCTGCGTTGTCTTGGCTGTGTGCTTAGGGTCGTTGTCCTGTTGGAAGTTGAAACTTCGCCCCAGTCTGAGTTCCGGAGCGCTCTGGAGCAGGTTTTCATCAAGTATCTCTCTGTACTTTGCTCCGTTCATCTTTCAATCCCTGCTGCTAAAAAACATCCCCACAGCATGATGCTGCCACCACCATGCTTCACCGTAGGGATGGTGCCAGGTTTCCTCCAGACGTGACACTTGGCATTCAGACCAAAGAGTTCAATCTTGGTTTCATCAGACCAGAGAATCTTGTTTCTCATGGTCTGAGTCCTTTAGGTGCCTTTTGGCAAACTCCAAGCGGACTGTCATGTGCCTTTTACTGATGAGTGGCTTCCATCTGGCCACTCTACCATAAAGGCCTGATTGGTGGAGTGCTGCAGAGATGGTTGTCGTTCTGGAAGGTTCTCCCATCTCCACAGACAAACTCTGGAGCTCTGTCAGAGTGACCATCGGGCTCTTGGTTACCACTGACCAAGGCCCTTCTCCCCCAACTGCTCAGTTTGGCCGGGGCGGCCAGCTCTAGGAAGAGTCTTGGTGGTTCCAAATTTTGCAGTACCCTTCCCCAGATCTGTGCCTCGACACAATCCTGTCTCGGAGCTCTACGGACAATTCCTTAGACCTCATGGCTTGGTTTTTGCTCTGACATGCACTGTCAACTGTGGGACCTTATATAGACAGGTGTGTGCCTTTACAAATCATGTCCAATCAATTGAATTTACCACAGGTGGACTCCAGTCAAGTTGTAGAAACATGTCAAGGATGATCAATGGAAACAGGATGCACCTGAGCTCAATTTCGAGTCTCATAGTAAAGGGTCTGAATACTTATGTAAATAAGGTATTTCTAAAAACCTGTTTTTGCTTTGTCATTATGGGGTATTGTGTGTAGATTGATGAAGATTTTTTATATATTGATCTGGGGCAGCCACATATATATATTGATCTGGTGCAGCCACATATATATTGATCTGGTGCAACCACATATATATTGATCTGGTGCAGCCACATATATATTGATCTGGTGCAGCCACATATATATTGATCTGGTGCAGCCACATATATATTGATCTGGTGCAGCCACATATATATTGATCTGGTGCAGCTTGTAAAGGGTTTTCCATCTATACATGCCATGATTAATTGAAACCATGTATTGTATAGACACTCTGTACCCAAGACACTCTGTACACAAGACACTCTGTACACAAGACACTCTGTACACAAGACACTCTGTACACAAGACACTCTGTCCACAAGACACTCTGTACACAAGACACTCTGTACCCAAGACACTCTGTACACAAGACACTCTGTACACAAGACACTCTGTACACAAGACACTCTGTACACAAGACACTCTGTTCCCAAGACACTCTGTACACAAGACACTCTGTACCCAAGACACTCTGTTACCAAGACACTCTGTACACAAGACACTCTGTCCCCAAGACACTCTGTACACAAGACACTCTGTACACAAGACACTCTGTACACAAGACACTCTGTACCCAAGACACTCTGTACCCAAGACACTATGTACCCAAGACACTCTGTACCCAAGACACTCTGTTCCCAAGACACTCTGTTCCCAAGACACTCTGTACACAAGACACTCTGTTCCCAAGACACTCTGTTCCCAAGACACTCTGTTCCCAAGACACTCTGTTCCAAAGCAACAGCTTTAGACATGATGTCGTACTGTACCTAACATCTGGACATTTTGTCATTAAATCTTTGAACCTATACCTTATGTACTGTAGTTTCCATACAATACATTACAGATGTAAGATCTTTATTTGAGCCAGTTTGCTAAAAATAATACTGCAGCAACAGGAAATGTGAATTATTATGTGGATTATAATTAATGGAAATTGTTGTAGGGTTGATCCTTTTTTGGGAAAACCATGTATGACATTTAAAAGTGGAAATTACAAACTTCAGAAGCCTTTTTAAATGTTCTCAACAGGGTGATCAATTTACGATCCAACATCTGTAGACTCAATAAATAACTAGCCAGTCAATCACCTAGCCAGTCAGGCATAGTCCAGGACACCTGCTATGATTGAGGACCCTAACGACCATTACATCTGACACTCCCCCACACAGTCATAGTTCAGGACACCTGCTATGAGCAAGGACCCCAACTGCACAAGATTCATACATGGTGACTCACAATCACTCTGTCACAGACATCCCAGCAAACCGGGAACATTCCCAGACCATTAACTAACCTTCCCATTCAATCAATCAATCAATCAATTTTATTTTATATAGCCCTTCTTACATCAGCTAATATCTCGAAGTGCTGTACAGAAACCCAGCCTAAAACCCCAAACAGCTAGTAATGCAGGTGTAGAAGCACGGTGGCTAGGAAAAACTCCCTAGAAAGGCGAAAGCCTAGGAAGAAACCTAGAGAGGAACCAGGCTATGAGGGGTGGCCAGTCCTCTTCTGGCTGTGCCGGGTGGAGATTATAACAGAACCATGCCAAGATGTTCAAAAATGTTCATAAGTGACAAGCATGGTCAAATAATAATCAGGAATAAATCTCAGTTGGCTTTTCATAGCCGATCATTAAGAGTTGAAAACAGCAGGTCTGGGACAGGTAGGGGTTCCATAACCGCAGGCAGAACAGTTGAAACTGGAATAGCAGCAAGGCCAGGTGGACTGGGGACAGCAAGGAGTCACCACGGCCGGTAGTCCCGACGTATGGTCCTAGGGCTCAGGTCTCTCAGTTGGCTTTTCATAGCCGTTCATTAAAGAGTTGAAAACAGCAGGTCTGGGACAGGTAGGGGGTTTCGTAGCCGCAGGCAGAACAGTTGAAACTGGAATAGCAGCAAGGCCAGGCGGACTGGGGACAGCAAGGTGTCATCATGCCCGGTAGTCCTGACGTATGGTCCTAGGGCTCAGGTTCTCAGAGAGAAAGAGAGAACGAGAGAATTAGAGAGAGCATACTTAAATTCACACAGGACACTGGATAAGACAGGAGAAGTACTCCAGGTATAACCAACTAACCCCAGCCCCCCGACACATAAACTACTGCAGCATAAATACTGGAGGCTGAGACAGGAGCGGTCCGGAGACACTGTGGCCCCATCCGAAGAAACCCCGGACAGGGCCAAACAGGAAGGATATAACCCCACCCACTCCGCCAAAGCACAGCCCCCGCACCACTAGAGGGATATCCCCAACCACCAACTTACAATCCTGAGACAAGGCCGAGTATAGCCCACAGAGGTCTCCACCACAGCACAAACCAAGGGGGGGCGCCAACCCAGACAGGAAGATCACGTCAGTAACTCAACCCACTCAAGTGACGCACCCCTCCCAGGGACGGCATGAAAGAGCACCAGCAAGTCAGTGACTCAGCCCCTGCAACAGGGTTAGAGGCAGAGAACCCCAGTGGAGAGGGGAACCGGCCCGGCAGAGACAGCAAGGGCTGTTCGTTGCTCCAGCCTTTCCGTTCACCTTCACACTCCTGGGCCAGACTACACTCAATCATATGACCTACTGAAGAGATAAGTCTTCAGTAAAGACTTAAAGGTTGAGACCGAGTCTGCGTCTCTCACATGGGTAGGCAGACTGTTCCATAAAAATGGAGATCTATAGGAGAAAGCCCTGCCTCCCGCTGTTTGCTTAGAAATTCTAGGGACAATTAGGAGGCCTGCGTCTTGTGACCGTAGCGTACGTATTGGTATGTACGGCAGGACCAACTCGGAAAGATAGGTAGGAGCAAGCCCATGTAACGCTTTATAGGTTAACAGTAAAACCTTGAAATCAGCCCTTGCCTTAACAGGAAGCCAGTGTAGGGAAGCTAGCACTGGAGTAATATGATCAAATTTCTTGGTTCTAGTCAGGATTCTAGCAGCCGTATTTAGCACTAACTGAAGTTTATTTAGTGCTTTATCCGGGTAGCCGGAAAATAGAGCATTGCAGTAGTCTAACCTAGAAGTAACAAATGCATGGATTAATTTTTCTGCATCATTTTTGGACAGAAAATTTCTGATTTTTGCAATGTTACGTAGATGGAAAAAAGCTGTCCTTGAAACAGTCTTGATATGTTCGTCAAAAGAGAGATCAGGGTCAAGAGTAACACCGAGGTCCTTCACAGTTTTATTTGAGACGACTTTACAACCATCTAGATGAATTGTCAGATTTAACAGAAGATCTCTTTGTTTCTTGGGACCTAGAACAAGCATCTCTGTTTTGTCCGAGTTTAAAAGTAAAAAGTTTTCAGCCATCCACTTCCTTATGTCTGAAACACAGGCTTCTAGCGAGGGCAATTTTGGGGCTTCACCATGTTTCATTGAAATGTACAGCTGTGTGTCATCCGCATAGCAGTGAAAGTTAACATTATGTTTTCGAATAACATCCCCAAGAGGTAAAATATATAGTGAAAACAATAGTGGTCCTAAAACGGAACCTTGAGGAACACCGAAATGTACAGTTGATTTGTCGGAGGACAGACCATTCACAGAGACAAACTGATATCTTTCCGACAGGTAGGATCTAAACCAGGCCAGAACTTGTCCGTGTAGACCAATTTGGGTTTCCAGTCTCTCCAAAAGAATGTGGTGATCGATGGTGTCAAAGGCAGCACTAAGGTCTAGTAGCACGAGGACAGATGCAGAGCCTCGGTCTGACGCCATTAAAAGGTCATTTACCACCTTCACAAGTGCAGTCTCAGTGCTATGATGGGGTCTAAAACCAGACTGAAGCATTTCGTATACATTGTTTGTCTTCAGAAAGGCAGTGAGTTGCTGCGCAACAGCTTTTTCTAAAATTTTTGAGAGGAATGGAAGATTCGATATAGGCCGATAGTTTTTTATATTTTCCGGGTCAAGGTTTGGCTTTTTCAAGAGAGGCTTTATCACTGCCACTTTTAGTGAGTTTGGTACACATCCGGTGGATAGAGAGCTGTTTATTATGTTCAACATAGGAGGGCCAAGCACAGGAAGCAGCTCCTTCAGCAGTTTAGTAGGAATAGGATCCAGTATGCAGCTTGAAGGTTTAGAGGCCATGATTATTTTCATCATTGTGTCAAGAGATATAGTACTAAAACACTTAAGTGTCTCTCCCGATCCCAGGCCCTCGCAGAGCTGTGCAGATCCAGGACAGCTAAGCCCTGGAGGAATACGCAGATTCAAAGAGGAGTCCGTAATTTGCTTTCTAATGGTCATGATCTTTTCCTCAAAGAAGTTCATGAATTTATCACTGCTGAAGTGAAAGCCATCTTCTCTTGGGGAATGCTGCTTTTTAGTTAGCTTTGCAACAGTATCAAAAAGAAATTTTGGATTGTTCTTATTTTCCTCAATTAAGTTGGAAAAGTAGGATGATCGAGCAGCAGTGAGGGCTCTTCGGTACTGCACGGTACTGTCTTTCCAAGCTAGTCGGAAGACTTCCAGTTTGGTGTGGCGCCATTTCCGTTCCAATTTCCTGGAAGCTTGCTTCAAAGCTCGGGTATTTTCTGTATACCAGGGAGCTAGTTTCTTATGACAAATGTTTTTCGTTTTTAGGGGTGCAACTGCATCTAGGGTATTGCGCAAGGTTAAATTGAGTTCCTCAGTTAAGTGGTTAACTGATTTTTGTCCTCTGACGTCCTTGGGTAGGCAGAAGGAGTCTGGAAGGGCATCAATGAATTTTTGTGTTGTTTGAGAATTTATAGCACGACTTTTGATGCTCCTTGGTTGGGGTCTGAGCAGATTATTTGTTGCGATTGCAAATGTAATAAAATGGTGGTCCGATAGTCCAGGATTTTGTGGAAAAACATTAAGATCTACAACATTTATTCCATGGGACAAAACTAGGTCCAGAGTATGACTGTGGCAGTGAGTAGGTCCAGAGACATGTTGGACAAAACCCACTGAGTCGATAATGGCTCCGAAAGACTTTTGGAGTGGGTCTGTGGACTTCTCCATGTGAATATTAAAATCACCAAAAATTAGAATATGATCTGCTATGACTACAAGGTCTGATAGGAATTCAGGAAACTCAGAGAGGAACGCTGTATATGGCCCAGGAGGCCTGTAAACAGTAGCTATAAAAAGTGATTGAGTAGGCTGCATAGATTTCATGACTAGAAGCTCAAAAGATGAAAACGCCATTTTTTTTTTGTAAATTGAAATTTGCTATCGTAAATGTTAGCAACACCTCCGCCTTTGCGGGATGCACGGGGAATATGGTCACTAGTGTAACCAGGAGGTGAGGCCTCATTTAACACAGCAAATTCATCAGGCTTAAGCCATGTTTCAGTCAGGCCAATCACATCGAGATTATGATCAGTGATTAGTTCATTGACTATGACTGCCTTTGAAGTGAGGGATCTAACATTAAGTAACCCTATTTTGAGATGTGAGGTATCACGATCTCTTTCAATAATGGCAGGAATGGAGGAGGTCTTTATCCTAATAAGATTGCTAGGGTGAACACCGCCATGTTTAGTTTTGCCCAACCTAGGTCGAGGCACAGACACAGTCTCAATGGGTATGGCTGAGCTGACTACACTGACTGTGCTATTGGCAGACTCCACTAAGCTGGCAGGTTGGCTAACAGCCTGCTGCCTGGCCTGCACCCTATTTCACTGTGGGGCTAGAGGAGTTAGAGCCCTATCTATGTTGGTAGATAAGAGGAGAGCACCCCTCCAGCTAGGATGGAGTCCGTCACTCCTCAGCAGGTCAGGCTTGGTCCTGTTTGTGGGTGAGTCCCAGAAAGAGGGCCAATTATCCACAAATGTTATCTTTTGGGAGGGGCAGAAAACAGTTTTCAACCAGCGATTAAGTGCTGAGACTCTGCCATTAAGTTCTAGTTAGGGTTTGAGCTAACATTAGGATGATAACATCCCACAAACATTCAAATAATGTTTTGGATCACCATTATTTATTTATTTTCTAAGATAATGTTTGAATTGAAATATCTTTTGAATGTTGTCCTAACATTCACTACATGTTGTTCACAACATCTGTAAAAACTACCACATAACATTCCGCTAAGTTTCTCATTAGGTTAACATTGTCTTCAGAAAATATTCACACCCCTCTTTTACAAATTAATTAAAAATGAAAAGCTGAAATGTATTGAGTCAATAAATATTGATCCCCTTGTTATGTATGGCAAGCCTACATTTCCATAACAAGTCACAATAATTCGCATGGACTCACTCTGTGTGCAAAAATAGTGTTTAACATGATTTTTGAACATCCACCTCATCTCTGTACCCCACACATACAATTATCTGTAAGGTCCCTCAGTCGAGCAGTGAATTTCAAACACATATTTAACCACAAAGACCAGGGAGGTTTTTCAATGCCTCGCAAAGAAGGGCACCTATTGGTAGATGGGTATAAAAAAAAAAGCAGACTTTGAATATCCCTTTGAGCATGTTGAAGTTATTAATTACACTTTGGATGGTGTATCAATACACCCAGTCAATACAAAGATACAGGCCTCCTTCCTAACTGAGAATAGATCAACAATATTGTAGTTACTCCACAATACTAACATAATTGACTGAGTGAATAGAAGGAAGCCTGTACAGAATAACAATATTCCAAAACATGCATCCTGTTTGCAACAAGGCACTAAAGTAATACTGCAAAAAAGGTGGCAAAGCAATTCACTTTGTGTCCTGAATTCAGTGTTATGTTCGGGGCAAATCCAATACAACACATTACTGAGTACCGCTCTCCATATTGTCAAGCATAGTGGTGGCTGGATCATGTTATGGGTAAGAATTTTAAAAGAATAATGGGCAAATGTTGCACAATCTAGGTGTGGAAAGCTCTTTTTTATTTCACCTTTATTTAACCAGGTAAGCCAGTTGAGAACAGGTTCTCATTTACAACTGCGACCTGGCCAAGATAAAGCAAAGCAGTGCAATAAAAACAACACAGAGTTACATATGGGGTAAAAAACATAAAGTCAAAAATACAACAGAAAATATATATACAGTGTGTGCAAATGTAGCAAGTTATGGAGGTAAGGCAATAAATAGGCTATAGTGCAGAATAATTACAATAGTATTAACACTGGAATGCTAGATGTGCAAGAGATTATGTGCAAATAGAGATACTGGGGTGCAAAAGAGCAAAATAAATAACAATATAGGGATGAGGTAGTTGGGTGGGCTAATTTCAGATGGGCTGTGTACAGGTGCAGTGATCGGTAAGGTGCTCTGACAACTGATGCTTAAAGTTATTGAGGGAGATAAGAGTCTCCAGCTTCAGAGATTTTTGCAATTCGTTCCAGTCATTGGCAGCAGAGAACTGGAAGGAATGGCGGCCAAAGGAGGTGTTGGCTTTGGGAATGACCAGTGAGATATACCCGCTGGAGCGCAGACTACGGGACTACTCTTAGAGACTTACCCAGAAAGACTCACAGCTGTAATCGCTGACAAAGGTGCTTCTACAAAGTATTGACTCAGGGGTGTGAATATTTGTGTAAATGAGATATTTCTGTATTTAATTTTTAATAAATGTACAAATATTTCTAAAAACATGTTTTCACTTTGTCATTATGGGGTATTGTGCATAAATGGGTGATATTTAAAAAATATATATATATAATCTATTTTGAATTCAGGCTGTAACACAACAAAACTTGGAATAAGTCAATGGGTATGAATACTTTCTGAAGACACTGTACTAACACAAATGTCCCCGTAAATGTTTTTACAACATACTGCCACAACGAAATGTTGGAGCAATACAAGTGGTTCTGAGGAAACATTACGGGAACGTTCTGCTAATGTTGATGGAGATGTTAGTAAAAACACCCATAACAGCAAGCAGGGAATATTCCTACAATGGTCTCAAAGTTATAGTGTGACATTATGACATGATGGTTCCAATAACGTTCCCTGAACATACTTCAACAATAAAATGTTGGAGCAAGCTATTACCACTAACACCTATAACAACAAACAAGAAACATTCCTGGAATATTCAGTTAATGTTGATGGAGATATAACTACTAACACCTATAACAACAAACAATAAACATTTCTGCGATGCTCTTATAAAGTTATTCTGTAAGGTTATGATCCAGAATTATTCTAAAAACATACTTCACCTATAATGGAAGAAGTTGTGAAAACATTGCTGCAATGTTCTGCTAATATTGATGAGTAATGTAACATTATTATATGAAGTTGCCAAACGTTTAAACAAATGCCATTTCAATCTTCTGACGTCATTGTATTTTATTAGGGTATTGTCCAAACATAGTTTTTATTTTTTTAAAGAATGGTAATCGAGTTGATTTTAACCTGCAATCTGCCACCTTCAAGCCCTGTAAGCTACTAGTCTGTTCCCCTACCAGGATCCACATTTTTTTTGTGAATTTCCCTTGAATGAAAAATGTATGCACTCACTTAACTGTAAGTCGCTCTGGATAAGAGCACCTGCTAAACGACTCAAATGTAAATTTCTGAATTAAAGTTTGTAGGGAAAAGTAAAAAACATGTCAACTTTACAATATATAAAGACTATGAAAAAACAAATAATATTTATTTTTCTAGATGTCTTTATCCTCTCTTTACAAAGACCAGGAAGTCAGAGGAAAGGTGTAAACAGCTTTATATTTGTGTTTGTCCCATCCCAGTTGCACAGTGGATTAATTAATAATAATAATAATAATAATAATATGCCATTTAGCAGACACTTTTATCCAAAGCGACTTACAGTCATGCGTGCATACATTAATTTTTTTGTGTGTGTATTCTAGGGATAACGCTCCCAGGTTAGATCCGAACTAAAATATGGTAAAACTGTGTTGGTACAACAAATGTCAAATAAATCGTCATGTGATTCCAAAAAATAATTGCCAACCGTGTTTCTACATGGATTGTTGTACAACTAACTTCCTCAACAGTAACACATAAACCTCCATGGACTGTTCAAAACTTCATTGTATCATTCTGGGAACATAGAGGGAATGTTTTTTTTGCACCCTAAAATAAACATTGTATGATCATCCGCACAAGTGGACAGTTTTTGTGTTTTGGTAACCTAACTTTTGTGATGCCCCTACTATGTTCCCACCAGAATGTTCCATAAATCTAATGTTCCCACAGCCACAACCATTCTGGGAACCTTTAAAGCACAGACTAAATGGTGTTCTGGGAACGTTCTTGCAACATCAGGCTACGCGCTTCAGCACTCGCCGGTTCCGTTCTGTGAGCTTGTGTGGCCTACCACTTCGCGGCTGAGCCGTTGTTGCTCCTAGACGTTTCCACTTCACAATAACAGCACTTACAGTTGCCCGGGGCAGCTCTATCAGGGCAGAAATTTTACGAACTCACTTGTTGGAAAGGTGGCATCTATGACGGTGCCACGTTGAAAGTCACTGAGCTCCTCGGCATGGGCCATTCTACTGCCAATGTTTGTCTATGGAGATTGCATGGCTGTGTGATCGATTTTATGCACCTGTCAGCAACGGATGTGGCTGAAATAGCCGAATCCACTCATTTGAAGGGGGGAGTCCACATACTTTTGGCCATGTAGTGTACTTGACAGTGTTGTATGTGATAGACTGTCAAAGGTACTATATACTGTAATACTTGACAGTGTTGTATGTGTCAAACAGAGGTACAGGACTTTACTCGGTTGGTGAACTTGGTTTCAGTGAACCTGTAGGCGTAGAAGGAAGATTTATGTCTGGTCTGAGTCACTTTATTTCCTGGAGGTGGAGTTCATTATTGTTACTTTGTGCTGTTTTTTAAACTATTCAATTCAGTGTTGTGTGTCGATTACTAAGTCATTCTAGGGAAAAGTTGATCATTTATTTAACTATTCAATTCAGTGTTGTGTGTTTATTACTTGGGAAAAGTTGACTTAATTTAAAGAAAAATCCGTAATGGAAAAACTATGTTTGTAGTTTACAAAATTAAAATCCAAGCTGGCTCACCTGTTCTTCCTCTTCGCTAATGATGGGAGTTCAGTCAGTGTTCAGTCTTCGGTCTGTCACCCGTAGGATATCCTAGCTCATTTATAGATGATAGGTTCCCGAGTGGCGCAGTGGTCAAAGGCACTGCATCTCAGTGCTTGAGGCGTCACTACAGACTTCCTGGTTCGATTCCAGGCTGTATCACAACCGGCCGTGATTGGGAGTCCCATAGGGCGGCGCGCAATTGGCCCAGCGTCGTCCGGGTTTGGCCGGTGTAGGCCGTCATTGTAAACAATAATTTGTTCTTAACTGACTTGCCTGTTTAAATAAAAATAGGGCCTGCTTTACTGAAGTTGCGTGACATTGCAAGGAAAGAAATGGCAAAATAGAGCATTCCATTGCGAGATCCAGCTTTTGATTGCCGACCTGCCTATTCTGTACCCCTCCCCTCTCTCTATTTACGGCAACTAATACGGAAGATCTGTTTCCTTTCTACTAAATGTCTTGGTATGTCACGGTATTTAAACTTTAAAGTACTTTTTTTTTGGAGAGAGTGGTCTGAGCGCAGGCAACAGGCAGGCTGCGCACAGGCAGCTCGAGGTTATTTGACTGACAGTTCTGGTCGCCTAGTGATGGACGTTAGTCCGGCTTCAGAAGTGGCATTCCTTTACAGACGAGCCCGTTCAGTGGAGCTTCCTAAACTATCTCCAGAGAAGGGTTTGTGTCAACATTTAAAAGCCGTAGTGTTCCCTTTCAGACAAACAATAACTGCTGTAGATATAACTTCATTGCCCAGCCCAAGCGGTCAATATGTTGCCTTCAGAAAGTATTCACTTGATTTATTCCACATTTTGTAGAGTTACAGCCTGAATTCAAAATGGTGTAAAAAAAATAAATAAAAAATCTCACCCCATCGACACACAATAATACCCCATAATGACAAAGTGAAAACATGTTTTTAGACAATTTTAGCAAATGTATTGAAAATGAAATACAGTCATCTCATTCATATAAGTATTCACACACCTACATCAATACTTTGCAGAAGCACCTTTGGAGGCGATTACAGCTGTGAGTATTTGGAGTAAGTCTATAAGAGCTTTGCACACCTGGTTTGTACAATATTTGTGCATTATTGTAGTTATTTTTTTTTTCAAGCTCTGTCAAGTTGATTGTTGATCATTGTGAGACAGCAAAATCAAATTCTTGCCATAGATTTTCAAGCCGATTTAAGTCAAAACTGTAACTTGGCCACTCAGGAACATTCAACGTTGTCTTGGTAAGCAACTCCAGTGAATATTTGGCCTTGTGTTTTAGGTTATTGTCCTGCTGAAAGGTGAATTTGTCTTCCAGTGTCTGGTGGAAAGCAGACTGAACCAGGTTCTCCTCTAGGATTTTGCCTGTGCTTAGCTCTATTCTATTTCTGTTTATCCTAAAAAACTCCCTAGTCCTTGCAGATGACAAGCATACCCATAACATGATGCAGCCACCACCATGCTTGGAAAAAATGAATAGTGGTCCTCAGTAATGTGTTGTATTGGATTTTCCGAAACATAACGCTTTGTATTCAGGACAAAAAGTTAATTTCTTTGCCACATTTTTTGCAGTATTACTTAAGTGCATTACTTAAGTGCCTTACTTACGTGCCTTAAGTGTATTACTTAAGGATGCATGTTTTGGACCATATTTATTCTGTACAGGCTTCCTCCTTTTCACGCTATCATTTAGGTAAGTATTGTAGAGTAACTACAATATTGTTGATCCATCCTCAGTCCTCATATCACAACCATTAAACTCTGTAACTGTTTTTAAATTACCATTGGCCTTACGGCGAAATCCCTGAGCAGTTTTCTTCCTCTTCGGCAACTGAGTGGAGAGGGGAATGAGCCAATTGGAAGCTGGGGATGATTAGCTGGCCATGATGGTATGAGGGCCAGATTGGGAATTTGTCCCCAATCACTGCCCTGGGGCATAGTGATAATTTTTTTAGACCAGAGGACAGAGTGCCTCCTACTGGCCCTCCAACACCACTTCCATCAGCATCTGGTCTCCCATCCAGGGACCTCCTACTGGCCCTCCAACACCACTTCCATCAGCATCTGGTCTCCCATCCAGGGACCTCCTACTGGCCCTCCAACACCACTTCCATCAGCATCTGGTCTCCCATCCAGGGACCTCCTACTGGCCCTCCAACACCACTTCCAGCAGCATCTGGTCTCCCATCCAGGGACCTCCTACTGGCCCTCCAACACCACTTCCAGCAGCATCTGGTCTCCCATCCAGGGACCTCCTACTGGCCCTCCATCACCACTTCCAGCAGCATCTGGTCTCCCATCCAGGGACCTCCTACTGGCCCTCCAACACCACTTCCATCAGCATCTGGTCTCCCATCCAGGGACCTCCTACTGGCCCTCCAACACCACTTCCATCAGCATCTGGTCTCCCATCCAGGGACCTCCTACTGGCCCTCCAACACCACTCCCAGCAGCATCTGGTCTGCCATCCAGGGACCGACCAGGACCAACCCTGTTTAGCTGCAGAAGCAAGCCAGCAGTGGGATACAGGGTGGTAATTAATAACTTCACCATGCTCAAAGGGATATTCAGTGTCGACTTTTATTTAATAAAACATTTTTACACATCTACCAATCGATGCCCTTCTTTGCGAGTCATTGAAAAATGTCCCTGATCTTTGTGGTTGAATTCACTACTTGATTGAGGGACCTTACAGATAATTGTTTGTGTGGGATACAGAGATGTGGTAGTCATTAAAAAAATAATGTTACCCACTATTAGTGAACATAGAATGAGTCCATGCAACTTATTATGTGATTTGTTAAGCACATTATTTAATTTTTTCTGAACGTATTTAGGCTTGCCATAACAAAGGGTTTGAATACTTAATGACTCGAAACATTCCAGCTTTTCATTTTTGATACATTTAAAGAATGTTCTACAAACAAAATCTCAATTTAATGCATTTTTAATTCAGGCTGTAACACAACAAAATGTGGGGAAAGTAAAGCACTGTACATACGTAATAGGACCATTATTCTGTGAATTGACCAGGAATGGTATTATCTTGTTTCCAATTTTTTATTTATTTATGACTATTTAAACATTAAACAAAATTGTCCATTTTATCACATACCTAACTAACATATAGTGCTGCTGTAAACAGCAAAACATGAGTCACAGAAAGCAGCGCTACAACTCAGCAAAACAACCCAACATGGAACTGTTAAGATGGTTTCTAGAACTGTTAAGATGGTTTATAGAACTGTTAAGATGGTTTCTAGAACTGTTAAGTCTTTCGGAGCCATTATCGACTCAGTGGGTTTTGTCCAACATGTCTCTGGACCTACTCACTGCCACAGTCATACTCTGGACCTAGTTTTGTCCCATGGAATAAATGTTGTAGATCTTAATGTTTTTCCACAAAATCCTGGACTATCGGACCACCATTTTATTACATTTGCAATCGCAACAAATAATCTGCTCAGACCCCAACCAAGGAGCATCAAAAGTCGTGCTATAAATTCTCAAACAACACAAAAATTAATTGATGCCCTTCCAGACTCCTTCTGCCTACCCAAGGACGTCAGAGGACAAAAATCAGTTAACCACTTAACTGAGGAACTCAATTTAACCTTGCGCAATACCCTAGATGCAGTTGCACCCCTAAAAACGAAAAACATTTGTCATAAGAAACTAGCTCCCTGGTATACAGAAAATACCCGAGCTTTGAAGCAAGCTTCCAGGAAATTGGAACGGAAATGGCGCCACACCAAACTGGAAGTCTTCCGACTAGCTTGGAAAGACAGTACCGTGCAGTACCGAAGAGCCCTCACTGCTGCTCGATCATCCTACTTTTCCAACTTAATTGAGGAAAATAAGAACAATCCAAAATTTCTTTTTGATACTGTTGCAAAGCTAACTAAAAAGCAGCATTCCCCAAGAGAGGATGGCTTTCACTTCAGCAGTGATAAATTCATGAACTTCTTTGAGGAAAAGATCATGACCATTAGAAAGCAAATTACGGACTCCTCTTTGAATCTGCGTATTCCTCCAGGGCTTAGCTGTCCTGGATCTGCACAGCTCTGCGAGGGCCTGGGATCGGGAGAGACACTTAAGTGTTTTAGTACTATATCTCTTGACACAATGATGAAAATAATCATGGCCTCTAAACCTTCAAGCTGCATACTGGATCCTATTCCTACTAAACTGCTGAAGGAGCTGCTTCCTGTGCTTGGCCCTCCTATGTTGAACATAATAAACAGCTCTCTATCCACCGGATGTGTACCAAACTCACTAAAAGTGGCAGTGATAAAGCCTCTCTTGAAAAAGCCAAACCTTGACCCGGAAAATATAAAAAACTATCGGCCTATATCGAATCTTCCATTCCTCTCAAAAATTTTAGAAAAAGCTGTTGCGCAGCAACTCACTGCCTTTCTGAAGACAAACAATGTATACGAAATGCTTCAGTCTGGTTTTAGACCCCATCATAGCACTGAGACTGCACTTGTGAAGGTGGTAAATTACCTTTTAATGGCGTCAGACCGAGGCTCTGCATCTGTCCTCGTGCTACTAGACCTTAGTGCTGCCTTTGACACCATCGATCACCACATTCTTTTGGAGAGACTGGAAACCCAAATTGGTCTACACGGACAAGTTCTGGCCTGGTTTAGATCCTACCTGTCGGAAAGATATCAGTTTGTCTCTGTGAATGGTCTGTCCTCCGACAAATCAACTGTACATTTCGGTGTTCCTCAAGGTTCCGTTTTAGGACCACTATTGTTTTCACTATATATTTTACCCCTTGGGGATGTTATTCGAAAACATAATGTTAACTTTCACTGCTATGCGGATGACACACAGCTGTACATTTCAATGAAACATGGTGAAGCCCCAAAATTGCCCTCGCTAGAAGCCTGTGTTTCAGACATAAGGAAGTGGATGGCTGAAAACGTTTTACTTTTAAACTCGGACAAAACAGAGATGCTTGTTCTAGGTCCCAAGAAACAAAGAGATCTTCTGTTAAATCTGACAATTCATCTTGATGGTTGTAAAGTCGTCTCAAATAAAACTGTGAAGGACCTCGGCGTTACTCTTGACCCTGATCTCTCTTTTGACGAACATATCAAGACTGTTTCAAGGACAGCTTTTTTCCATCTACGTAACATTGCAAAAATCAGAAATTTTCTGTCCAAAAATGATGCAGAAAAATTAATCCATGCATTTGTTACTTCTAGGTTAGACTACTGCAATGCTCTATTTTCCGGCTACCCGGATAAAGCACTAAATAAACTTCAGTTAGTGCTAAATACGGCTGCTAGAATCCTGACTAGAACCAAGAAATTTGATCATATTACTCCAGTGCTAGCTTCCCTACACTGGCTTCCTGTTAAGGCAAGGGCTGATTTCAAGGTTTTACTGTTAACCTATAAAGCGTTACATGGGCTTGCTCCTACCTATCTTTCCGAGTTGGTCCTGCCGTACATACCAATACGTACGCTACGGTCACAAGACGCAGGCCTCCTAATTGTCCCTAGAATTTCTAAGCAAACAGCGGGAGGCAGGGCTTTCTCCTATAGATCTCCATTTTTATGGAACAGTCTGCCTACCCATGTGAGAGACGCAGACTCGGTCTCAACCTTTAAGTCTTTACTGAAGACTTATCTCTTCAGTAGGTCATATGATTGAGTGTAGTCTGGCCCAGGAGTGTGAAGGTGAACGGAAAGGCTGGAGCAACGAACAGCCCTTGCTGTCTCTGCCGGGCCGGTTCCCCTCTCCACTGGGGTTCTCTGCCTCTAACCCTGTTGCAGGGGCTGAGTCACTGGCTTGCTGGTGCTCTTTCATGCCGTCCCTGGGAGGGGTGCGTCACTTGAGTGGGTTGAGTTACTGACGTGATCTTCCTTTCTGGGTTTGCGCCCCCCCCTTGGTTTGTGCTGTGTTGGAGACCTCTGTGGGCTATACTCGGCCTTGTCTCAGGATTGTAAGTTGGTGGTTGGGGATATCCCTCTAGTGGTGCGGGGGCTGTGCTTTGGCGGAGTGGGTGGGGTTATATCCTTCCTGTTTGGCCCTGTCCGGGGGTTTCTTCGGATGGGGCCACAGTGTCTCCGGACCGTTCCTGTCTCAGCCTCCAGTATTTATGCTGCAGTAGTTTATGTGTCGGGGGGCTGGGGTTAGTTGGTTATACCTGGAGTACTTCTCCTGTCTTATCCAGTGTCCTGTGTGAATTTAAGTATGCTCTCTCTAATTCTCTCGTTCTCTCTTTCTCTCTGAGAACCTGAGCCCTAGGACCATACGTCAGGACTACCGGGCATGATGACACCTTGCTGTCCCCAGTCCGCCTGGCCTTGCTGCTATTCCAGTTTCAACTGTTCTGCCTGCGGCTACGAAACCCCTACCTGTCCCAGACCTGCTGTTTTCAACTCTTTAATGATCGGCTATGAAAAGCCAACTGAGAGACCTGAGCCCTAGGACCATACGTCGGGACTACCGGCCGTGGTGACTCCTTGCTGTCCCCAGTCCGCCTGGCCTTGCTGCTATTCCAGTTTCAACTGTTCTGCCTGCGGTTATGGAACCCCTACCTGTCCCAGACCTGCTGTTTTCAACTCTTAATGATCGGCTATGAAAAGCCAACTGAGATTTATTCCTGATTATTATTTGACCATGCTTGTCACTTATGAACATTTTTGAACATCTTGGCATGGTTCTGTTATAATCTCCACCCGGCACAGCCAGAAGAGGACTGGCCACCCCTCATAGCCTGGTTCCTCTCTAGGTTTCTTCCTAGGTTTTCGCCTTTCTAGGGAGTTTTTCCTAGCCACCGTGCTTCTACACCTGCATTACTAGCTGTTTGGGGTTTTAGGCTGGGTTTCTGTACAGCACTTCGAGATATTAGCTGATGTAAGAAGGGCTATATAAAATAAAATTGATTGATTGATTGATGGTTTCTAGAACTGTTAAGATGGTTTCTAGAACTGTTAAGATGGTTTCTAGAACTGTTAAGATGGTTTCTAGAACTGTTAAGATGGTTTCTAGAACTGTTAAGATGGTTTCTAGAACTGTTAAGATGGTTTCTAGAACTGTTAAAGATGGGTTGTGGAACTGTTAAGATGGTTTCTAGAACTGTTAAGATGGTTTCTAGAACTGTTAAGATGGTTTCTAGAACTGTTAAGATGGTTTCTAGAACTGTTAAAGATGGGTTGTGGAACTGTTAAGATGGTTTCTAGAACTGTTAAGATGGTTTCTAGAACTGTTAAGATGGTTTCAAGAACTGTTAAAATGGTTTCTAGAACTGTTAAGATGGTTTCTAGAACTGTTAAGATGGTTTCTAGAACTGTTAAGATGGTTTCTAGAACTGTTAAGGTGGTTTCTAGAACTGTTAAGATGGTTTCTAGAACTGTTAAGATGGTTTCTAGAACTGTTAAGATGGTTTCTAGAACTGTTAAGATGGTTTCTAGAACTGTTAAAGATGGGTTGTGGAACTGTTAAGATGGTTTCTAGAACTGTTAAGATGGTTTCTAGAACTGTTAAGATGGTTTCTAGAACTGTTAAAATGGTTTCTAGAACTGTTAAGATGGTTTCTAGAACTGTTAAGATGGTTTCTAGAACTGTTAAGATGGTTTCTAGAACTGTTAAGGTGGTTTCTAGAACTGTTAAGATGGTTTCTAGAACTGTTAAGATGGTTTCTAGAACTGTTAAGATGGTTTCTAGAACTGTTAAAATGGTTTCTAGAACTGTTAAGATGGTTTCTAGAACTGTTAAAGATGGGTTGTGGAACTATTACGTTGTTAATAGCTCAGTTTTGTCTGCACTTTAATCCTCAGGAGGGGGTTAAGACAGCAGAGAGGCATCAGAGGGCTGAGACTGGACCCCAGTTGGTGAGAGAGAGAGGGTTAGAACACAGCTGAGAACGGGCTACACTGTCTGTGTGTGTGTGTGTGTGTGTGTGTGTGTGTGTGTGTGTGTGTGTGTGTGTGTGTGTGTGTGTGTGTGTGTGTGTGTGTGTGTGTGTGTGTGTGTGTGTGTGTGTGTGTGTGTGTGTGTGTGTGTGTGTGTGTGTGTGTGTGCGTGTGCGTGCATAATGTCTGTGTCAGTGTGTGCTATATGAGAGCAGACAGCGCCATACACCAGGGTCAGCGAGCAGCTGTTGCCACGGTGATGTTGACCAGGCAGCCAGCCGGCATGGCGACAGCTGTCCTCTACATATCACAGCACCTGCCAGGAACATACAGTATGAACACACACACACACACACACACACACACACACACACCGCCATAGTTCGCTCAGACATAAACACACACACACACACACAGACAAACATACACACGCCATAGTCCGCTCAGACACAAACACACCATAGTCCGCTCAGACACAAACACGCCATAGTCCGCTCAGAAACAAACACGTGTCCATAAATTCTCAGACACACACATGTTTATAGCTAGGCACCGACTCCCCCCTTCCTCAGCAACAGTAACCAGGGAGCCTGGCTCTTAGGCTACATTTACACAGGCAGCCCGATTCTGATATGTTTGCCCAATAATTGGTCTTTTGACAAATCAGATCATATCTTTTTGCCTACAGTTGTTAGTTACCCTAATCCCATTCTATAGTTGTTAGTTACCCTAATCCCATTCTATAGTTGTTAGTTACCCTAATCCCATTCTATAGTTGTTAGTTACCCTAATCCCATTCTATAGTTGTTAGTTACCCTAATCCCATTCTATAGTTGTTAGTTACCCTAATCCCATTCTATAGTTGTTAGTTACCCTAACCCCATTCTATAGTTGTTAGTTACCCTAACCCCATTCTATAGTTGTTAGTTACCCTAACCCCATTCTATAGTTGTTAGTTACCCTAATCCCATTCTATAGTTGTTAGTTACCCTAATCCCATTCTATAGTTGTTAGTTACCCTAATCTCATTCTATAGTATTTAGTTACCCTAATCCCATTCTATAGTTGTTAGTTACCCTAATCCCATTCTATAGTTGTTAGTTACCCTAATCCCATTCTATAGTTGTTAGTTACCCTAACCCCATTCTATAGTTGTTAGTTACCCTAATCCCATTCTATAGTTGTTAGTTACCCTAACCCCATTCTATAGTTGTTAGTTACCCTAATCCCATTCTATAGTTGTTAGTTACCCTAACCCCATTCTATAGTTGTTAGTTACCCTAATCCCATTCTATAGTTGTTAGTTACCCTAATCCCATTCTATAGTTGTTAGTTACCCTAATCCCCATTCTATAGTTGTTAGTTACCCTAACCCCATTCTATAGTTGTTAGTTACCCTAACCCCATTCTATAGTTGTTAGTTACCCTAACCCCATTCTATAGTTGTTAGTTACCCTAATCCCATTCTATAGTTTTTAGTTACCCTAATCCCATTCTATAGTATTTAGTTACCCTAATCCCATTCTATAGTTGTTAGTTACCCTAATCCCATTCTATAGTTGTTAGTTACCCTAATCCCATTCTATAGTTGTTAGTTACCCTAATCCCATTCTATAGTTGTTAGTTACCCTAACCCCATTCTATAGTTGTTAGTTACCCTAATCCCCATTCTATAGTTGTTAGTTACCCTAATCCCATTCTATAGTTGTTAGTTACCCTAATCCCATTCTATAGTTGTTAGTTACCCTAACCCCATTCTATAGTTGTTAGTTACCCTAATCCCCATTCTATAGTTGTTAGTTACCCTAATCCCATTCTATAGTTGTTAGTTACCCTAATCCCATTCTATAGTTGTTAGTTACCCTAATCCCATTCTATAGTTGTTAGTTACCCTAATCCCATTCTATAGTTGTTAGTTACCCTAATCCCATTCTATAGTTGTTAGTTACCCTAACCCCATTCTATAGTTGTTAGTTACCCTAACCCCATTCTATAGTTGTTAGTTACCCTAATCCCATTCTATAGTTGTTAGTTACCCTAATCCCATTCTATAGTTGTTAGTTACCCTAATCCCATTCTATAGTTGTTAGTTACCCTAATCCCATTCTATAGTTGTTAGTTACCCTAATCCCATTCTATAGTTGTTAGTTACCCTAATCCCATTCTATAGTTGTTAGTTACCCTAACCCCATTCTATAGTTGTTAGTTACCCTAATCCCATTCTATAGTTGTTAGTTACCCTAATCCCATTCTATAGTTGTTAGTTACCCTAACCCCATTCTATAGTTGTTAGTTACCCTAATCCCATTCTATAGTTGTTAGTTACCCTAATCCCATTCTATAGTTGTTAGTTACCCTAATCCCATTCTATAGTTGTTAGTTACCCTAACCCCATTCTATAGTTGTTAGTTACCCTAACCCCATTCTATAGTTGTTAGTTACCCTAATCCCATTCTATAGTTGTTAGTTACCCTAACCCCATTCTATAGTTGTTAGTTACCCTAATCCCATTCTATAGTTGTTAGTTACCCTAATCCCATTCTATAGTTGTTAGTTACCCTAACCCCATTCTATAGTTGTTAGTTACCCTAATCCCATTCTATAGTTGTTAGTTACCCTAATCCCATTCTATAGTTGTTAGTTACCCTAATCCCATTCTATAGTTGTTAGTTACCCTAATCCCATTCTATAGTTGTTAGTTACCCTAACCCCATTCTATAGTTGTTAGTTACCCTAACCCCATTCTATAGTTGTTAGTTACCCTAATCCCATTCTATAGTTGTTAGTTACCCTAATACCATTATATAGTTGTTAGTTACCCTAATCCCATTCTATAGTTGTTAGTTACCCTAATCCCATTCTATAGTTGTTAGTTACCCTAATACCATTATATAGTTGTTAGTTACCCTAATCCCATTCTATAGTTGTTAGTTACCCTAATCCCATTCTATAGTTGTTAGTTACCCTAACCCCCTTCTATAGTTGTTCGAAGGGGGGTCCCTGACTCCTGACTCCATCTCCCCTACTCCACCTCCCTGACTCCACCTCCCTGACTCCACCTCCCTGACTCCATCTCCCTGACTCCACCTCCCTGACTCCACCTCCCTGACTCCATCTCCCTGACTCCAACCCCCTGACTCCATCTCCCTGACTCCACCTCCCTGACTCCAT
>NW_025535334.1:0-62500 GCF_020615455.1 Coregonus clupeaformis | reverse complement strand
TTGCCTTAACAGGAAGCCAGTGTAGGGAAGCTAGCACTGGAGTAATATGATCAAATTTCTTGGTTCTAGTCAGGATTCTAGCAGCCGTATTTAGCACTAACTGAAGTTTATTTAGTGCTTTATCCGGGTAGCCGGAAAATAGAGCATTGCAGTAGTCTAACCTAGAAGTAACAAATGCATGGATTAATTTTTCTGCATCATTTTTGGACAGAAAATTTCTGATTTTTGCAATGTTACGTAGATGGAAAAAAGCTGTCCTTGAAACAGTCTTGATATGTTCGTCAAAAGAGAGATCAGGGTCAAGAGTAACGCCGAGGTCCTTCACAGTTTTATTTGAGACGACTTTACAACCATCAAGATGAATTGTCAGATTTAACAGAAGATCTCTTTGTTTCTTGGGACCTAGACCTGTGGGGCTAGAGGAGTTAGAGCCCTATCTATGTTGGTAGATAAGAGGAGAGCACCCCTCCAGCTAGGATGGAGTCCGTCACTCCTCAGCAGGTCAGGCTTGGTCCTGTTTGTGGGTGAGTCCCAGAAAGAGGGCCAATTATCCACAAATGTTATCTTTTGGGAGGGGCAGAAAACAGTTTTCAACCAGCGATTAAGTGCTGAGACTCTGCTGTAGAGCTCGTCACTTCCCCTAACTGGGAGGGGGCCAGAGACAATTACTCGATGCCGACACATCTTTCTAGCTGATTTACACGCTGAAGCTATGTTGCACTTGGTGACCTCTGACTGTTTCATCCTAACATCGTTGGTGCCGACGTGGATAACAATATCTCTATACTCTCTACACTCGCCAGTTTTAGCTTTAGCCAGCACCATCTTTAGATTAGCCTTAACGTCGGTAGCCCTGCCCCCTGGTAAACAGTGTATGATCGCTGGGTGATTCGTTTTAAGTCTAATACTGCGGGTAATGGAGTCGCCAATGACTAGGGTTTTCAATTTGTCAGAGCTAATGGTGGGAGCCTTCGGCGTCTCAGACCCCGTAACGGGAGGAGTAGAGACTAGAGAAGACTCAGACTCAGACTCCGACTCGCTACATAATGGGGAAAACCGGTTGAAGGTTTCTGTCGGCTGAATGAGCGACACCGGTTGAGCATTCCAACAGTATTTCCCTCCAGAAGCCATGAGAAAGTTGTCCGGCTGCAGGGACTGTGCGGGGGGATTTATACTAACGTTACTGTCTGTACTTACTGGTGGCACAGACGCTGTTTCTTCCTTTCCTACACTGAGATTACCCTTGCCTAACGATTGCGTCTGAAGCTGGGCTTGTAGCACAGCTATTTTCGCCGTAAGGCGAGAATTCTCCTGTATATTATGAGTACAGCGACTGCAATTAGAAGACATCATGTTAATGTTACTACTTAGCTTCGGCTGTTGAAGATGTTGATGAACCATGTCCAGATAAAGCGTCCGGAGTGAAAAAGTTGAATAAGGGAAAAAAGTTGCGATGGAAAAAAGGAAAATAACGTAAAGTTGGCAGCTAAAACGCACAGGAAAATGACTCTTCTGTCTCGGGATAAACGTCCGGGGTGAAAAAGTTTAACGAAAAAAGATGAGTGAGGACAAAACTAAAAAGTTGGTAAATTTGTTGAACACAAAGATTGATTAAACGTTTATTAAAAGTAAAACGTGAATAGTTTGGCAGGTAGCCAAGTAGCAACAAACAGCACAGCAGTACGGAGACAATGCGGGGCGAGGAGGAGGGTGATATGGGAGAGGTTACAGTGTGTGTGTGTGTGTGTGTGTGTGTGTGTGTGTGTGTGTGTGTGTGTGTGTGTGTGTATTTGTGAGGGTGGATGATGGGTCCCTGTACTTGCCCTGGATGGTTGGAGCTGTCTGGCTGGTATTGGTTAGCAGGAAGAGACAGGAAGAGGCGGGAAGAGGCAGGAAGAGGCGGGAAGAGGCGGGAAGAGGCAGGAAGAGGTAGGAAGAGGCGGGAAGAGGCGGGAAGAGGCAGGAAGAGGCGGGAAGAGGCGGGAAGAGGCAGGAAGAGGCGGGAAGAGGCGGGAAGAGGCGGGAAGAGGCAGGAAGAGGCAGGAACAGGCAGGATGAGGCAGAAAGAGGCAGGAAGAGGCAGGAAGAGGCCGGAGGAGGAAGGTAGCAGAAGAGCCAGTGCATAGTTTTTATTTTAAGGCTCTTGGAGCAGGTGCAGGTATTTACAAAATATACAAATCATCCAACAAGATGCTGGACCAGGCTCAAAGTAAAGAATAAACTGATAAACTAGTCAAATGAATAAAAAGACTGAAGATCGGTCTGACTATCCCCTAGGGCTCAGAACAACCTTAACTAACTGCTGCAGAGACAGGCGGCCATCTTCCTCCACTTTCTTACAGTGTGTGTGTGATATGGTTGACATTACAGTTAAACAGCTCTATGATCCCTCCTTTGTACTCCTCCTTTCGGGTGGAATGGGTCTGTCTAGTCCTTTCGGGTGGAATGGGTCTGTCTAGTCCTTTAGGGTGGAATGGGTCTGTCTAGTCCATTAGGGTGGAATGGGTCCGTCTAGTCCTTTCGGGTGGAATGGGTCTGTCTAGTCCTTTAGGATGGAATGGGTCTGTCTAGTCCTTTAGGGTGGAATGGGTCTGTCTAGTCCTTTCGGGTGGAATGGGTCTATCTAGTCCTTTAGGGTGGAATGGGTCTGTCTAGTCCTTTAGGGTGGAATGGGTCTGTCTAGTCCTTTAGGGTGGAATGGGTCTGTCTAGTCCTTTAGGGTGGAATGGGTCTGTCTAGTCCTTTATGGTGGAATAGGTCTGTCTAGTCCTTTAGGGTGGAATGGGTCTGTCTAGTCCTTTAGGGTGGAATGGGTCTGTCTAGTCCTTTCGGGTGGAATGGGTCTGTCTAGTCCTTTCGGGTGGAATGGGTCTGTCTAGTCCTTTAGGGTGGAATGGGTCTGTCTAGTCCATTAGGGTGGAATGGGTCCGTCTAGTCCTTTCGGGTGGAATGGGTCTGTCTAGTCCTTTAGGATGGAATGGGTCTGTCTAGTCCTTTAGGGTGGAATGGGTCTGTCTAGTCCTTTCGGGTGGAATGGGTCTATCTAGTCCTTTAGGGTGGAATGGGTCTGTCTAGTCCTTTAGGGTGGAATGGGTCTGTCTAGTCCTTTAGGGTGGAATGGGTCTGTCTAGTCCTTTAGGGTGGAATGGGTCTATCTAGTCCTTTAGGGTGGAATGGGTCTGTCTAGTCCTTTAGGGTGGAATGGGTCTGTCTAGTCCTTTCGGGTGGAATGGGTCTGTCTAGTCCTTTAGGGTGGAATGGGTCTGTCTAGTCCTTTAGGGTGGAATGGGTCTGTCTTTTAGGGTGGAATGGGTCTGTCTAGTCCTTTAGGGTGGAATGGGTCTGTCTTTTAGGGTGGAATGGGTCTGTCTAGTCCTTTAGGGTGGAATGGGTCTGTCTTTTAGGGTGGAATGGGTCTGTCTAGTCCTTTAGGGTGGAATGGGTCTGTCTTTTAGGGTGGAATGGGTCTGTCTAGTCCTTTAGGGTGGAATGGGTCTGTCTTTTAGGGTGGAATGGGTCTGTCTAGTCCTTTAGGGTGGAATGGGTCTGTCTAGTCCTTTAGGGTGGAATGGGTCTGTCTAGTCCTTTAGGGTGGAATGGGACCTGTCTAGTCCTCTCCACTAGTTCAAGGGCAGGACTTTATAGAGAACACACATCCTAGTCCACCAGGTAACAACATCAACATTCTCTTCTCTGGCTGTGTTTTATATTTATCTTTCATCTTCAGGATAACAGCTTCTGAATCATTTCCTTGTTGTATATGTCTTGTGCTCATTGCTCTATGAAGGTTGTGGGAATGTTGGGGCTACTTCAGTTCCGTGTAGCTCAGTTTGGTAGAGCATGGCGTTTGCAACGCCAGGGTCGTGGGTTCGTTTCCCACTGGCGACCGGTATTTTAAAAAAAATTATGCACTCACTAACTGTAAGTCGCTCTGGAGAAGCGCGTCTGGTAAATGTATTGTGGTTCCATTTTACAATCCACCACAATGTAATTGAAAAGGTTTGGAGGAGAGCGACTGACATCTACAGCACTTACGTTTTATGGTCAGTTCTCCATAGTTGGACACCCCGACTCCTTTGTCAGAGTGGACAATGCACCGGTAGCGTCCAGAGTCTCCCTTAGTGGTGTTCTCCACGTCGAAGGTGCCAATGAAGCGTCGGTTGTTCCACGGCTTAGTGGACTTCATAGGGGCCTTGAGTCCACCAATACCCTGTTAGAACACACAGCAGGGGTTAGAGGTCGTTTAGTGGCCTTCATAGGGGCCTTGAGTCCACCAATACCCTGTTAGAACACAGTCAGGGGTTAGAGGTCGTTTAGTGGCCTTCATAGGGGCCTTGAGTCCACCAATACCCTGTTAGAACACACAGCAGGGGTTAGAGGTCGTTTAGTGGCCTTCATAGGGGCCTTGAGTCCACCAATACCCTGTTAGAACACAGTCAGGGGTCAGAGGTCGTTTAGTGGCCTTCATAGGGGCCTTGAGTCCACCAATACCCTGTTAGAACACAGTCAGGGGTCAGAGGTCGTTTAGTGGCCTTCATAGGGGCCTTGAGTCCACCAATACCCTGTTAGAACACACAGCAGGGGTTAGAGGTCGTTTAGTGGCCTTCATAGGGGCCTTGAGTCCACCAATACCCTGTTAGAACACAGTCAGGGGTCAGAGGTCGTTTAGTGGCCTTCATAGGGGCCTTGAGTCCACCAATACCCTGTTAGAACACAGTCAGGGGTCAGAGGTCGTTTAGTGGCCTTCATAGGGGCCTTGAGTCCACCAATACCCTGTTAGAACACAGTCAGGGGTCAGAGGTCGTTTAGTGGCCTTCATAGGGGCCTTGAGTCCACCAATACCCTGTTAGAACACACAGCAGGGGTTAGAGGTCGTTTAGTGGCCTTCATAGGGGCCTTGAGTCCACCAATACCCTGTTAGAACACACAGCAGGGGTTAGAGGTCGTTTAGTGGCCTTCATAGGGGCCTTGAGTCCACCAATACCCTGTTAGAACACAGTCAGGGGTCAGAGGTCGTTTAGTGGCCTTCATAGGGGCCTTGAGTCCACCAATACCCTGTTTGAACACAGTCAGGGGTTAGAGGTCGTTTAGTGGCCTTCATAGGGGCCTTGAGTCCACCAAGACCCTGTTTGAACACACAGCAGGTTAGAGATAGTTTTAGTGGTAGATGGTCGTTTAGTAGACTTCATAGGGGCCTTGAGTCCACCAATACCTTGTCTGGAACACAGTCAGGGGTTAGCTGTGAAAAACAGATGGTTAGGCAAAAAAAAATATAGACAGGTTTAATTATTGAAGTGGCTTCACCTTGATTGTGTCAAGTGTGTGTGTGGGGACAACGGTGTGTATGTGTGTGTGTGTGTGTGTGTGTGTGTATGTGTATGTGTATGTGTGTGTGTGTGTGTGTGTGTGTGTGTGTGTGTGTGTGTGTGTGTGTGTGTGTCGCAGTAGAATATTCAAGGTCATGTCAGCAGGCTGTATGCTGATATTTAGAACAAGGTCACATCCCTTCACTAACGTGAGACTCCAGGATGCAGCAGTATTATCTATACTGTAGTGTATAGTCTATATACCATATACAGCGCCTTCGGAAAGTACTCAGACCCCTTGACTTTTTCCACAGGTTGTTACGTTACAGCCTTATTCTAAAATGGATTAAATATTTGTTTTCCCTTATTAATCTACACACAATACCCCATATGACACATTGAAGACAGGATTTATAAATGTTATCACATTTATAATTTTTTTTAAACAGAAATACATTATTTACATAAGTATTCAGACCCTTTGCTATGAGACTCGAAATTGAGCTCAGGTGCATCCTGTTTCCATTGATCATCCTTGAGATGTTTCTACAACTTGATTGGAGTCCACCTGTGGTAAATTCAATTGATTGGACATGATTTGGAAAGGCACACACCTGTCTATATAAGGTCCCACAGTTGACAGTGCATGTCAGAGCAAAAATCAAGCCATGAGGTCGAAGGAATTGTCCGTAGAGCTCCGAGACAGGATTATGTCGAGGCACAGATCTGGGGAAGGGTACCAAAACATTTCTGCAGCACTGAAGGTCCCCAAGAACACAGTGGGCTCCATCATTCTTCAATGGAAGAAGTTTGGAACCACCAAGACTCTTCCTAGAGCTGGCCGCCCAGCCAAACTGAGCAATCGGGGGAGAAGGGCCTTGGTCAGGGAGGTGACCAACAACCCGATGGTCACTCTGACAGAGCTCCAGAGTTCCTCTGTGGAGATGGGAGAACCTTCCAGAAGGACAACCATTTCTGCAGCACTCCACCAATCAGGCCTTTATGGTAGAGTGGCCAGATGGAAGCCACTCCTCAGTAAAAGGCACATGACAGCCCTCTTGGAGTTTGCCAAAAGCACCTAAAGGACTCTCACATAATGAGAAACAAGATTCTCTGGTCTGATGAAACCAAGAAACTCTTTGGCCTGAATGCCAAGCTTCACGTCTGGAGGAAACCTGGCACCATCCCTACGGTGAAGCATGGTGGTGGCAGCATCATGCTGTGGGGATGTTTTTCAGCGACAGGGAATGGGAGCCTAGTCAGGATCGAGGGAAAGATGAACGGAGCAAAGTACAGAGAGATCCTTGATGAAAACCTGCTCCAGAGCGCTCAGGACCTCAGACTGGGGCGAAGGTTCACATTCCAACAGGATAACGACCCTAAGCACACAGCCAAGACAACGCAGGAGTGGCTTCGGGACAAGTCTCTGAATGTCCTTGAGTGGCCCAGCCAGACCCCGGACTTGAACCCGAATGAACATCTCTGGAGAGACCTGAAAATTGCTGTGCAGCGATACTCCCCATCCAACCTGATAGAGCTTGAGAGAATCTGCAGAGAAGAATGGGAGAAACTCCCCAAATTCAGGTGTGGCAATCTTGTTGTGTCATACCCAAGAAGACTCGAGGCTGTAATCGCTGCCAAAGGTAATTCAACAAAGTACTGAGTAAAGAGTCTGAATACTTATGTAAATTCATATTTCAGTTTATTCACTGTATGTACCATATATATATATAAATACTGTAGGGTATAGTTTATATACCATATATAAATACTGAAGGCTATATACACTATATATACAAAGGTATGTGGACACCCCTTCAAATTAGTGGATTTGGCTATTTCAGCCACACCCGTTGCTGACAGGTGTATAAAATCGAGCACACAGCCATGCAATCTCCATAGACAAACACTGGCAGTAGAATGGCCTTACTGAAGAGC
The DNA here is from genome assembly GCF_020615455.1 of Coregonus clupeaformis. Lineage (NCBI taxonomy): Eukaryota > Metazoa > Chordata > Actinopteri > Salmoniformes > Salmonidae > Coregonus > Coregonus clupeaformis. Next base: position 55,256 of record NW_025535334.1, on the reverse strand, counting down.
TCAGTGACTTTCAACGTGGCACCGTCATAGGATGCCACCTTTCCAACAAGTCAGTTCATCAAATTTCTGCCCTGCTAGAGCTTGTTCGGTCAACTGTAAGTGCTGTTATTGTGAAATGGAAACGTCTAGGAGCACAAGCTCACAGAACGGGACCGCCGAGGGGCGTAAAAAAAAAAAATCCTCGGTTGCAACACTCAATACCTAGTTCCAAACTGCCTCTGGAAGCAACGTCAGCAAAATAACTGTTCGTCGGGAGCTTCATGAAATGTGTTTCCATGGCCGAGCAGCCGCACACAAGCCTAAGATCACCACGTGCAATGCCAAGTGTTGACTGGAGTGGTGTAAAGCTTGCCACCATTGGACTCTGGAGCAGTGGAAACGTGTTCTCTGGAGTGATGAATCACGCTTCACCATCTGGCAGTCCGACGGACTAATCTGGGTTTGGCGGATGCCAGGAAAACGCTACCTGCCCCAATGCATAGTGCCAGCTGTAAAGTTTGGTGGAGGAGGAATAATGGTCTGGGGCTGTTTTGCATGGTTCGGGCTAGGATCCTTAGTTCCAGTGAAGGGAAATCTTAACGCTACAGCATACAATGACATTCTAGACGATTCTGTGCTTCCAACTTTGTGGCAACAGTTTGGGGAAGGCCCTTTCCTGTTTCAGCATGACAATGCCCCCGTGCACAGAGCGAGGTCCATACAGAAACGGTTTGTCGAGATCGGTGTGGACAAACTTGACTGGCCTGCACAGAGCCCTGACCTCAACCCCATCGAACACCTTTGGGATGAATTGGAACGCTGACTGCGAGCCAGGCCTAATCGCCCAACATCAGTGCCCAACCTCACTAATGCTCTTGTGGCTGAATGGAAGTCCCCCGCAGCAATGTTCCAACATCTAGTGGAAAGCCTTCCCAGAAGAGTAGAGGCTGTCATAGCAGCAAAGGGGGAGACCAACTCCATATTAATGCCCATGATTTTGGAATGAGATGTTCGACGACCAGGTATCCACATAATTTTGGTCATGTAGTGTATATAAATGTACCGGGGCCTCCCACTCCTCTTTCTATTCTGGTTAGAGCCAGTTTGCGCTGTTCTGTGAAGGGAGTAGTACACAGCGTTGTACGAGATCTTCAGTTTCTTGGCAATTTCTCGCACGGAATAGCCTTCATTTCTCAGAACAAGAATAGACTGACGAGTTTCAGAAGAAAGTTATTTGTTTCTGGCCATTTTGAGCCTGTAATCGAACCCACAATTGCTGATGTATGTTACAATAGTGTTGCCAGACTCATAAGGCTTTCTTTGCACGTTGAAAGACCATATGTTATGGGACCTGAATCACCTACACGCTTAGAAAAAACTGGTTACAAAAGGGTTCTTCGGCTGTCCCCATAGGATAACCATTTTTTGGTTCCAGGTAGAACCCTTTTTAGAAACCAAAAGAGTTCTACCTGGAACAAAAAAAAAGGTTATTCAAAGGGTTCTCCTATAGCAGGGATAATCAACTACATTCAGCCGCAGGACGATTTTTTTTCTTGAGCGAATGGTCAGGGGGCCGGAACATAATTACAAATAATTTGTAGACAGCAAATTCGGCCCGCGGGCCGCCTTTTGGGGCGCCCTGTCCTATGGGGACAGCCGAATAACCCTTTTAGGTTCCAGATAGCACCTTTTTTCTAAGAGTGTAGGCTAGGGTTTGATTTAGTGAAACCTACTACCGCTAAAATCTTGTTCCAACCCAGCAGTAATGTCTAGTTCAAATAATCAATATCAACTACTATTTTATGTGCTGGGCTAGAACAAAAGCCTGCACAACAGGAACTGAGTTGGAGATTTTGGGTAAACATTGTTACCTGTAACCAGAGGTTGAAGTTGTCTCTCTGTCGTCCGTTGACAGTACAGTGGAAGGCGGCCGTCTGTCCAGCATTGACCTCTACACCCTTTATGGTCAGGAAGTGAGGGGTGTTCACTATAAATACACAAACACACACACACACACACACACACACACACACACACACACACACACACACACACACACACACACACACACACATACATATTGTGACGTCACGAGAGGCTACACAGCTTTCAGCGGGATTGCTCAAGTAGTGCAAGGAGACAAGGTTCAAACAAAACAAGGATTTTATTATAGGTCTTGGGAAATTAACGAAAATATAACAAAATTCTGTTCTCTTGTGGCTCTTTAAGGGTTAACAGTTCAGGGATGTCTCTTCCACATCCAAAGTCATAATTCTCACTCGCTCAGATAACTTTTCCCCAGCCTTACTGTAGTCCACGTTGCAGCTAGTGGCCAACCCAGCAAAACGTCCTTCCAAATGTCCCACACGTATTTCCACAGGTGCATATATCCAAAGGTGAGTATTTCCCAAAGGTAAGTATCTCCAAATCCTTATATTCCTCATGGAAGTGGACGTGCAGCACTCTTGTCCTCCAGAGAGCCCAGCTTGGAGACTGTGTCTCTTCACCCCCCACACACTCCCTCAGTGTGTCTCTTCCCTTCCGAAACCTTCAGCTCATCAGCTCCTCATTTGTTTCAGCTGCGTGGGAAGATTGGCCATAGAGGGGTGGAGTTCCCGACCATACCAGCAGATGGAGCCATAGCTGTCTGGGTTTGCAGCCACCTCAGGGGGATGTAACGTCCCTCCAGGACACAGCCTCTCGTGACATCACACATCCCCCTCCTCGGGACCGACGTCCTCGTCGGGTAAAGGCAGCGAAGAAGGCATCACGCCGGGAGAGGGCGTCCGCATTGCCGTGGTGCTTGCCAGCCTGCTCTCTCTTCAACTCCTCCACCTCTAGGACCAGGGACTCAGCCTCCTGTTGTCTCTCCTTGAGTTTCTTACTGAACGCATCAGCCTTGGTTTTAGCAGAGTTTAGCTTCTGTTGAGCAGCTTTCAGTTCCTTCTCTCTCTCTGCCTCCGCATTCTTCATCTTGTTCTCCAACACCTTGTACTTCTCCTCTGCCTTCTTCTGGACCTCCTTACTACTGCGCAGGGTCTCCTCACACTCCTCGATGGTCCTGCGCAGCCTCTCCAGCTCCTCCTGTTGCTTATGGAAGGAGCTCTGTTGGAGTTTAGCCTGGAGGATATCTAACTCTTCTGTCTTCATGTCTAACTGTTGCTTTAACAACCGATACCTCTCAGCGGTCCCCTTCAGACCAGACAGTTCTTTGTCCAGATTCTGTAGCTCCGTCTCTGTGTCGGTCTGGGCACCTGCCATCCCTATCAGAGCCCGGGCGGGAGTGAGTAACTCGGAGGATTGCACCGGAGCCTTCCCAGGATGAGTCTTGCCTCTCCGTTTCCGAGGTACTCGGGTTATCCTCTCCTGAGACTCTCTCCAGAGTGGGTAAAAGGCTGGGCAGTCTCGTCCAATTAGGACAGGGACGGGGAGGGAATCAACCACCCCCGCCGTCGTGTGTATGGTTCCCCGTGTGCTGGTCATTGTAAGTTCAGTAATGGGGTATTCTCTGGTGTCCCCATGGACACAGGAAACTGGGAGGACTTTCCCCGGGGGTCAGACACGTTGGGCCCACCAAATCCTTACGCACCAGGGTGGCCCGGCTACCAGAATCCAGTAAGGCCTCCACATCATGGTGATTCACAGTTACCGGGCAGGTGGGGGGTCGATCTGGGCCGCCATCTACGACTCCCAAGAGCGAGGCAAAACGGTGTGTGGGTGCTGAGCTGGAGGACTCCGCAGTGGGCATAGGTTCATCGGCTGGTTTCCCACACTGCCAGGAGATATGTCCCATCTCCCCACACCGGTAACACTGTCGAGTTTCCCCCTCCTGGTGTACTCTTCTTGGACCCGCCTGGTTTCTGGCTCCCCCTGGAGCCGGGATAAGTCCTGACGTGGCTGGGTTCGAGACCTTGGGGTCCTTGGGACGGGTTCTTCCCATTTGTGGTGGGGCCGCACTCCTGGGGTCTTTTCGGGAAGCATTCAGCATCTCCGCTGTGGCCTGGTACTTTTCCACAGCTTCCACGGTCAGATCAGCCGTGGTCAAGGCCTGTTGACTGATGACCCGTTTTGCCTCATAAGGCAGGGCGCGTAGGTAACGATCCACCACAACGGCCTCCACCACCGCCGCTGCTGTATTCCTCTGCGGATCCAGCCATTTCCTTGCGATTCGGACAAGTTCATGCATCTGCGCCCGAGGAGGTTGGTCTGGTTGGAAGGTCCAACTGTGAAAGCGCTGGGCCATACCAAACTTTGTGAGTCCATATCTGCTGAGGATCTCAGACTTCAGGGCATCATAGTCAGTAACCTGGTCAGGGCCCAGGTCCCGGACAGCATTCAGCGATTCCCCGGTTAGGAAGGGGGCTAACAGACCAACCCACTGTTGCTTGGGCCAGGCTTCCCTAGTGGCCGTGGCCTCAAATGCATGCAGGTATGCCTCAATGTCATCGGTAGCTCCCATCTTAGATATAAAGTCACTTGCCTTTATTGGGCGGGTATTTTGGACAACCCTCTGTCTCTGCAACTGCAATTCCTCTGCCTTCAGAAGGTTGGCTGTCTTTTGCTCCTCCAAGAGAGCCACGGTTGCTTGCATCTGGGCTTGCTGGCCAGCAACAAGGGCTTTCAATATGTCCTCCATTTCAGTCGGCGGGGAGCCTACGGCCAACTTGGAAAACTGGGTGATCAAACCTTCGGTATCCTCCTCTGACATGCACTATTAACGCTTGAGCGTGCCCGTATTCTCCACCATCTGTGATGTCACGAGAGGCTACACAGCTTTCAGCGGGATTGCTCAAGTAGTGCAAGGAGACAAGGTTCAAACAAAACAAGGATTTTATTATAGGTCTTGGGAAATTAACGAAAATATAACAAAATTCTGTTCTCTTGTGGCTCTTTAAGGGTTAACAGTTCAGGGATGTCTCTTCCACATCCAAAGTCATAATTCTCACTCGCTCAGATAACTTTTCCCCAGCCTTACTGTAGTCCACGTTGCAGCTAGTGGCCAACCCAGCAAAACGTCCTTCCAAATGTCCCACACGTATTTCCACAGGTGCATATATCCAAAGGTGAGTATTTCCCAAAGGTAAGTATCTCCAAATCCTTATATTCCTCATGGAAGTGGACGTGCAGCACTCTTGTCCTCCAGAGAGCCCAGCTTGGAGACTGTGTCTCTTCACCCCCCACACACTCCCTCAGTGTGTCTCTTCCCTTCCGAAACCTTCAGCTCATCAGCTCCTCATTTGTTTCAGCTGCGTGGGAAGATTGGCCATAGAGGGGTGGAGTTCCCGACCATACCAGCAGATGGAGCCATAGCTGTCTGGGTTTGCAGCCACCTCAGGGGGATGTAACGTCCCTCCAGGACACAGCCTCTCGTGACATCACAATATATATATTAATATACATAAATATATATATAAACCTAAACCTCTATGTCCTTTATTGTCAGGAAGTGAGGGGCGGCAGGTAGTTGTGGCAATAACCGTAAGGTCGTTGGTTCTAATCCCCGTGCCGACTAGGTGAAAAATCTGTCGATGTGCCCTTGAGCAAGGCACTTAACCCTAATTGCTCCTGTAAGTCGCTCTGGATAAGAGCGTCTGCTAAATGACTAAAATGTAAAAAAATGAAAGGGTGATTTAATTTGAATGAAAATGAGGGGTGTTCACTATAAATACACACACACATATATATATATAAACCTAAACCTCTATGTCCTTTATTGTGAGGGGGTGTTCACTAGGAAAACACATGCATATCAAGTATATTAGGATCAATGTTAAAGGCTTTATGTTCATATTACGGTATACCCTTCACAGACTTAATGTCAATACCTCACTACTCAGTTTCTCATGGGGTTAGAGTCTACAACAAAGCATTACATACTGTGGATACTGTTACTGCATGTCTTTATAATAACAGGGATTCATGATCCAATCCAGATATATCATAAAACCATTTAATGCAGAAGTATAATTTGAACATGTACTTCACTGTACCCCCCATTATGTAAGGAGAAAAACCAGGACAATTCAACATCTGCCCTTGATTAGTTAGGTAGAAACACAAGCAACTCTCCAAAGACCCTCACTAAGTTAATTGTATCATTTCACTTTTCATCTTTCATCAAATCTTTTCCTACTTATAACATGTATATAATTCTATATGATATATTTCATTAGAAACCTTTATAGTAGACCTACTGTCAGCCACTGTGACCTGTCAATCCTCCTCTAAATGCCAAACCAGACAAATCCATTTTTCTCATCGTTTGCTAATGTCTTTTTAAATGCTGCGTCGTAAGGGGAGGTGATGGACCACACAGGCAGTGCTAATCACATCTCAGAGCTAGCCCATATCTCACACGGTCGTATTAAACACAAAATGAATTGCCTCTGCTCCACTAGGACCCTATGCTGTATCCCAAATAGCACCCTATTCCCTACATAGTGCACTACTTTTGGCTCTGGTTAAATGTAGTGCACTATATAGTGAATAGGGTTGCCATTTGGGATACACCCCTTGATCAATGCAGCGTATGAGTATCACTCAGAGAGAAACCCGATCACCACTCCCTAAGTGGCGTATTGATCCGTTCACATTTCTACATTTAACATCTATCACGTCGTCGTCGTCGTGGTGACAAGTGTTTTCATTGATCTGCTTCTGCTACATTTGTATGCGGCGCAGAACCTTGTCCCTTACTATGGAAATCCTTCTCTTTGACATAACATTTGTAGGAATTCAGCTGCTTGATCCTGTGGTCACCAGATTATGTACATACAACAACCTGTGCTCTGTGTGATATAATATTAATAATAAATAAAACATTTAGCAGACGCTCTTATCGAGAGCGACTTACAGGAGGGTTAAGTGCCTTGCTCAAGGGCACATCGACAGATTTATCACCTAGTCGGCTCGGGGATTAGAACCAGCTACCTTTCGGTTACTGGCACAACGCTCTTAACCACTAAGCTACCTGCCGCCCCTGATACAGCATTGATAATTAAAGCTAGAAAGCTAGCCATTGATTAATTGACGGATAACCGTGGTGTTGTTGATTGCAGCTGAGATTGCAGCTATGGGGCCTTAGATTGCAGGGTCTTACCATTAGGGCTGTAGATTGCAGAACATACTGTATGTGATGTAGATGGCTCTGGCCGTACCATTTGTGAAGCATCTAACCATAGCACACACCTGGGATGGCCTTAAAGAACACGAGACTCCCAGGCTGTGGTACTAAACAGAACATAGCTCTTCCCTCAACACCTAGAAACACGTGTACCTGAGACACATGATTGATAACACACAACGCCAGGGTTGTGGGTTCGGTTCCCACGTGGGGGCCAGTATGGAAAATGTATGCGCTCACTTAACTGTAAATCGCTCTGGATAAGAGCGTCTGCTATAAATGACTAAAATGTAAATATGTTCAGCAGTAGCATAGGGCGGCAGGTAGCTTAGTGGTTGAGAGCGTTGTGCCAGTAACCGAAAGGTCGCTGGTTCTAATCCCCGAGCCGACTAGGTGAAAAATCTGGCGATGTGCCCTTAAGCAAGGCACTTAACCCTAATTGCTCATGTAAGTCGCTCTGGATAAGAGCGTCTGCTATAAATGACGTAAATGTAAATATGTTCAGCAGTAGCATAGGGCAGGCTGTGGTACATGCAGAAACCCTCACTCTGCATCTTATAGCCTGCTACCTACCAAGTCAAGTAAGTCTGATCAACCAACATGCAATTTTGGTTTATATTCGATTGAGTTTTGAAAAATTACGTGAAATTAGGTTCATTCAACTTTAAATGAACCAACATTTCAAATGCTATAGTTGATTAGTGGTTGAAATCTGGATTAAAATTAGACAAAAAACTGTCTACGTTGTAAACTTTTTCCTAATCCAACCAACCTGCCACTTAGAAGCAACATGATTATTTTGACAAAGTAAGTTGAAATAAATTGATCTTGAGGGTATGAATAGACCTAAATCCTCTATGTAGATTACTAGTCTCTTTCTATACACACACACACAGTGTGATCAACCTAAATACACCAGCATCTTTGGGTTTCAGTATTTAGCAGCCATTACTGCATGTTGCTCAATGTTCATTAGCTCAACCAACGCAGCACTTGAAGAGCTGCTGGTGAGTCCTATTCAGACTGAGTAGCATAGCTTAGTGCTCACAGTTCAATTTGAGAGACCAGAGGATAGATAGGACAGAGGATAGGACAGAGGATAGGACAGAGGATAGATAGGACAGAGGATAGATAGGACAGAGGATAGGACAGAGGATAGGACAGAGGATAGATAGGACAGAGGATAGATAGGACAGAGGATAGATAGGACAGAGGATAGATAGGACAGAGGATAGATAGGACAGAGGATAGATAGGACAGAGGATAGATAGGACAGAGGATAGATAGGACAGAGGATAGATAGGACAGAGGATAGATAGGACAGAGGATAGATAGGACAGAGGATAGATAGACCAGAGGATAGATAGGACAGAGGATAGATAGGACAGAGGATAGATAGGACAGAGGATAGATAGGACAGAGGGATAGATAGGACAGAGGATAGATAGGACAGAGGATAGATAGACCAGAGGATAGATAAGACAGAGGATAGATAGGACAGGGGATAGATAGGACAGAGGATAGATAGGACAGGGGATAGATAGACCAGAGGATAGATAGGACAGAGGATAGATAGGACAGAGGATAGATAGGACAGAGGATAGATAGGACAGAGGATAGATAGGACAGAGGATAGATAGGACAGAGGATAGATAGGACAGGGGATAGATAGACCAGAGGATAGATAGGACAGAGGATAGATAGGACAGGGGATAGATAGACCAGAGGATAGATAGGACAGAGGATAGATAGGACAGAGGATAGATAGGACAGGGGATAGATAGGACAGAGGATAGATAGGACAGAGGATAGATAGGACATAGGATAGATAGGGCAGAGGATAGATAGGACAGAGGATAGATAGGACAGAGGATAGATAGGACAAGGATAGATAGGACAGAGGATAGATAGGACAGAGGATTTGGCTGGCCAACACTCTTAAGGAAAGAGACAATAATTGGAGGATAAAAAAATAGGCTAAATGCAGCATATGGTGCCATTTGTTTTCATCTCTCTCTCTCTCTCTCTCTCTCTCTCTCTCTCTCTCTCTCTCTCTCTCTCTCTCTCTCTCTCTCTCTCTCTCTCTCTCTCTCTCTCTCTCTCTCTCTCTCTCTCTCTCTCGTTTCCCCTCTCTCTCGTTCCCTCTCTCAAAGGACAGATTTAACAGAGCCACTTCAGCAGTAGATTCTCAACAGGCTTTATGTGTGTCAACTATAGCTATAAATATTGTTCAGGAGGGAGGGAGGGAGGGAGGGAGGGTGGGAGGGAGGGAGGGAGGAAGGGAGGGAGGGAGGGAGGGAGGTGTGTGTGCTCGCGTGAGTGTGTGTTTTCTATCCATTGCAAAGGCCTGTTGTTGTGTGTTCCTAACACCTTGAGAAAGATACAGTGTCTCTGTCTCCGTACTGATATCTGGAGGTGTCAGGAAAAGGACAAGGATAGTTTGATGATGTTTTTTATGTCGGCGGGCGGAGAGGGGAGGGGTGTGTGTGTGTGTGTGTAGGGGGACTTACTGCACTGGTGGCCCTGGAGCACTACGTCTTTGATGGCCAGCAGGCCGCGATGCCCTGAGGTCACCACTTCAAACACCATCTGAGGAGAAACAAGACACATCATTACAACACTGATAAATGTACACACTTCTTCCAAATCTCACTCGCTCTCCTCTCCCTCCCTCTCCTCCCTACCTAGACTCCCCTCCCTCTCCTCTCCCTCCCTCTCCTCCCTACCTAGACTCCCCTCCCTCTCCTCTCCCTCCCTCTCCTCCCTACCTAGACTCCCCTCCCTCTCCTCTCCCTCCCTCTCCTCCCTACCTAGACTCCCCTCCCTCTCCTCTCCCTCCCTCTCCTCCCTACCTAGACTCCTCTCCCTCTCCTCTCCCTCCCTCTCCTCCCTACCTAGACTCCTCTCCCTCTCCTCTCCCTCCCTCTCCTCCCTACCTAGACTCCCCTCCCTCTCCTCTCCCTCCCTCTCCTCCCTACCTAGACTCCCCTCCCTCTCCTCTCCCTCCCTCTCCTCCCTACCTAGACTCCCCTCCCTCTCCTCTTCCTCCCTCTCCTCCCTACCTAGACTCCCCCCTCTCCTCTCCCTCCCTCTCCTCCCTACCTAGACTCCCCTCCCTCTCCTCTCCCTCCCTCTCCTCTCCCTCCCTCCCCTCCCTCTCCTCTCCCTCCCTCTCCTCCCTACCTAGACTCCCCCCTCTCCTCTCCCTCCCTCTCCTCCCTACCTAGACTCCCCCCTCTCCTCTCCCTCCCTCTCCTCCCTACCTAGACTCCCCCCCTCTCCTCTCCCTCCCTCTCCTCCCTACCTAGACTCCCCTCCCTCTCCTCTCCCTCCCTCTCCTCCCTACCTAGACTCCTCTCCCTCTCCTCTCCCTCCCTCTCCTCCCTACCTAGACTCCTCTCCCTCTCCTCTCCCTCCCTCTCCTCCCTACCTAGACTCCCCTCCCTCTCCTCTCCCTCCCTCTCCTCCCTACCTAGACTCCCCTCCCTCTCCTCTCCCTCCCTCTCCTCCCTACCTAGACTCCCCTCCCTCTCCTCTTCCTCCCTCTCCTCCCTACCTAGACTCCCCCCCTCTCCTCTCCCTCCCTCCCCTCCCTCTCCTCTCCCTCCCTCTCCTCCCTACCTAGACTCCCCCCCTCTCCTCTCCCTCCCTCTCCTCCCTACCTAGACTCCCCCTCTCCTCTCCCTCCCTCTCCTCCCTACCTAGACTCCCCCTCTCCTCTCCCTCCCTCTCCTCCCTACCTAGACTCCCCTCCCTCTCCTCTCCCTCCCTCTCCTCCCTACCTAGACTCCCCTCCCTCTCCTCTTCCTCCCTCTCCTCCCTACCTAGACTCCCCCCTCTCCTCTCCCTCCCTCTCCTCCCTACCTAGACTCCCCTCCCTCTCCTCTCCCTCCCTCTCCTCCCTACCTAGACTCCCCTCCCTCTCCTCTCCCTCCCTCTCCTCTCCCTCCCTCCCTCCCTCTCCTCTCCCTCCCTCTCCTCCCTACCTAGACTCCCCCCTCTCCTCTCCCTCCCTCTCCTCCCTACCTAGACTCCCCTCAACCTCCTCTTCCTCCCTCTCCTCCCTACCTAGACTCCCCTCCCTCTCCTCTTCCTCCCTCTCCTCCCTACCTAGACTCCCCTCCCTCTCCTCTCCCTCCCTCTCCTCCCTACCTAGACTCCCCTCCCTCTCCTCTTCCTCCCTCTCCTCCCTACCTAGACTCCCCCCCTCTCCTCTCCCTCCCTCTCCTCCCTACCTAGACTCCCCCTCTCCTCTCCCTCCCTCTCCTCCCTACCTAGACTCCCCCCTCCTCTTCCTCCCTCTCCTCCCTACCTAGACTCCCCCCCCTCTCCTCTCCCTCCCTCTCCTCCCTACCTAGACTCCCCCCTCTCCTCTCCCTCCCTCTCCTCCCTACCTAGACTCCCCTCCCTCTCCTCTCCCTCCCTCTCCTCCCTACCTAGACTCCCCTCCCTCTCCTCTCCCTCCCTCTCCTCCCTACCTAGACTCCCCCCTCTCCTCTCCCTCCCTCTCCTCCCTACCTAGACTCCCCCCTCTCCTCTCCCTCCCTCTCCTCCCTACCTAGACTCCCCTCCCTCTCCTCTCCCTCCCTCCCCTCCCTCTCCTCTCCCTCCCTCTCCTCCCTACCTAGACTCCCCCCCCTCTCCTCTCCCTCCCTCTCCTCCCTACCTAGACTCCCCCCCCTCTCCTCTCCCTCCCTCTCCTCCCTACCTAGACTCCCCCCCTCTCCTCTCCCTCCCTCTCCTCCCTACCTAGACTCCCCTCGCTCTCCTCTCCCTCCCTCTCCTCCCTACCTAGACTCCCCCCTCTCCTCTCCCTCCCTCTCCTCCCTACCTAGACTCCCCTCCCTCTCCTCTCCCTCCCTCTCCTCCCTACCTAGACTCCCCTCCCCTCTCCTCTCCCTCCCTCTCCTCCCTACCTAGACTCCCCCCCTCTCCTCTCCCTCCCTCTCCTCCCTACCTAGACTCCCCTCCCTCTCCTCTCCCTCCCTCTCCTCCCTACCTAGACTCCCCTCCCTCTCCTCTCCCTCCCTCTCCTCCCTACCTAGACTCCCCTCCCTCTCCTCTCCCTCCCTCTCCTCCCTACCTAGACTCCCCTCCCTCTCCTCTCCCTCCCTCTCCTCCCTACCTAGACTCCTCTCCCTCTCCTCTCCCTCCCTCTCCTCCCTACCTAGACTCCTCTCCCTCTCCTCTCCCTCCCTCTCCTCCCTACCTAGACTCCCCTCCCTCTCCTCTCCCTCCCTCTCCTCCCTACCTAGACTCCCCTCCCTCTCCTCTCCCTCCCTCTCCTCCCTACCTAGACTCCCCTCCCTCTCCTCTTCCTCCCTCTCCTCCCTACCTAGACTCCCCCCCTCTCCTCTCCCTCCCTCTCCTCCCTACCTAGACTCCCCTCCCTCTCCTCTCCCTCCCTCTCCTCTCCCTCCCTCCCCTCCCTCTCCTCTCCCTCCCTCTCCTCCCTACCTAGACTCCCCCCCTCTCCTCTCCCTCCCTCTCCTCCCTACCTAGACTCCCCCCTCTCCTCTCCCTCCCTCTCCTCCCTACCTAGACTCCCCCCTCTCCTCTCCCTCCCTCTCCTCCCTACCTAGACTCCCCTCCCTCTCCTCTCCCTCCCTCTCCTCCCTACCTAGACTCCCCTCCCTCTCCTCTCCCTCCCTCTCCTCCCTACCTAGACTCCTCTCCCTCTCCTCTCCCTCCCTCTCCTCCCTACCTAGACTCCTCTCCCTCTCCTCTCCCTCCCTCTCCTCCCTACCTAGACTCCCCTCCCTCTCCTCTCCCTCCCTCTCCTCCCTACCTGGACTCCCCTCCCTCTCCTCTCCCTCCCTCTCCTCCCTACCTAGACTCCCCTCCCTCTCCTCTTCCTCCCTCTCCTCCCTACCTAGACTCCCCCCTCTCCTCTCCCTCCCTCCCTCCCTCTCCTCTCCCTCCCTCTCCTCCCTACCTAGACTCCCCCCTCTCCTCTCCCTCCCTCTCCTCCCTACCTAGACTCCCCCCTCTCCTCTCCCTCCCTCTCCTCCCTACCTAGACTCCCCCCTCTCCTCTCCCTCCCTCTCCTCCCTACCTAGACTCCCCTCCCTCTCCTCTCCCTCCCTCTCCTCCCTACCTAGACTCCCCTCCCTCTCCTCTTCCTCCCTCTCCTCCCTACCTAGACTCCCCCCTCTCCTCTCCCTCCCTCTCCTCCCTACCTAGACTCCCCTCCCTCTCCTCTCCCTCCCTCTCCTCCCTACCTAGACTCCCCTCCCTCTCCTCTCCCTCCCTCTCCTCTCCCTCCCTCCCCTCCCTCTCCTCTCCCTCCCTCTCCTCCCTACCTAGACTCCCCCCCTCTCCTCTCCCTCCCTCTCCTCCCTACCTAGACTCCCCTCAACCTCCTCTTCCTCCCTCTCCTCCCTACCTAGACTCCCCTCCCTCTCCTCTTCCTCCCTCTCCTCCCTACCTAGACTCCCCTCCCTCTCCTCTCCCTCCCTCTCCTCCCTACCTAGACTCCCCTCCCTCTCCTCTTCCTCCCTCTCCTCCCTACCTAGACTCCCCCCTCTCCTCTCCCTCCCTCTCCTCCCTACCTAGACTCCCCCTCTCCTCTCCCTCCCTCTCCTCCCTACCTAGACTCCCCCCTCCTCTTCCTCCCTCTCCTCCCTACCTAGACTCCCCCTCTCTCCTCTCCCTCCCTCTCCTCCCTACCTAGACTCCCCCCTCTCCTCTCCCTCCCTCTCCTCCCTACCTAGACTCCCCTCCCTCTCCTCTCCCTCCCTCTCCTCCCTACCTAGACTCCCCTCCCTCTCCTCTCCCTCCCTCTCCTCCCTACCTAGACTCCCCCCTCTCCTCTCCCTCCCTCTCCTCCCTACCTAGACTCCCCCCTCTCCTCTCCCTCCCTCTCCTCCCTACCTAGACTCCCCTCCCTCTCCTCTCCCTCCCTCCCCTCCCTCTCCTCTCCCTCCCTCTCCTCCCTACCTAGACTCCCCCCTCTCCTCTCCCTCCCTCTCCTCCCTACCTAGACTCCCCCCTCTCCTCTCCCTCCCTCTCCTCCCTACCTAGACTCCCCCCTCTCCTCTCCCTCCCTCTCCTCCCTACCTAGACTCCCTCGCTCTCCTCTCCCTCCCTCTCCTCCCTACCTAGACTCCCCCCTCTCCTCTCCCTCCCTCTCCTCCCTACCTAGACTCCCCTCCCTCTCCTCTCCCTCCCTCTCCTCCCTACCTAGACTCCCCTCCCCCTCTCCTCTCCCTCCCTCTCCTCCCTACCTAGACTCCCCCCTCTCCTCTCCCTCCCTCTCCTCCCTACCTAGACTCCCCCCCTCTCCTCTCCTTCCCTCTCCTCCCTACCTAGACTCCCCTCCCTCTCCTCTCCCTCCCTCTCCTCCCTACCTAGACTCCCCTCCCCTCAATCTCCTCTCCCTCCCTCCCTCCCTCTCCTCTCCCTCCCTCTCCTCTCCCTCCCTCCCCTCCCTCTCCTCTCCCTCCCTCTCCTCCCTACCTAGACTCCCCCCCTCTCCTCTCCCTCCCTCTCCTCCCTACCTAGACTCCCCCCCTCTCCTCTCCCTCCCTCTCCTCCCTACCTAGACTCCCCTCCCTCTCCTCCCTACCTAGACTCCCCTCCCTCTCCTCTCCCTCCCTCTCCTCCCTACCTAGACTCCCCTCCCTCTCCTCTCCCTCCCTCTCCTCCCTACCTAGACTCCCCTCCCTCTCCTCTCCCTCCCTCTCCTCCCTACCTAGACTCCCCTCCCTCTCCTATCCCTCCCTCTCCTCCCTACCTAGACTCCCCCCCTCTCCTCTCCCTCCCTCTCCTCCCTACCTAGAGTCCCCCCTCTCCTCTCCCTCTCCTCTCCCTCCCTCTCCTCTCCCTCCCTCCCCTCCCTCTCCTCTCCCTCCCTCTCCTCCCTACCTAGACTCCCCTCCCTCTCCTCTCCCTCCCTCTCCTCCCTACCTAGACTCCCCTCCCTCTCCTCTCCCTCCCTCTCCTCCCTACCTAGACTCCTCTCCCTCTCCTCTCCCTCCCTCTCCTCCCTACCTAGACTCCCCTCCCCTCAATCTCCTCTCCCTCCCTCCCCTCCCTCTCCTCTCCCTCCCTCTCCTCCCTACCTAGACTCCCCTCCCTCTCCTCTCTACCTAGACTCCCCTCTCCTCTCTCTCCTCTCCCTCCCTCCCCTCCCTCTCCTCTCCCTCCCTCTCCTCCCTACCTAGACTCCCCTCAACCTCCTCTTCCTCCCTCTCCTCTCCCTCCCTCCCCTCCCTCTCCTCTCCCTCCCTCTCCTCCCTACCTAGACTCCCCTCCCTCTCCTCTCCCTCCCTCTCCTCCCTACCTAGACTCCCTCCCTTTCCTCTCCCTCCCTCTCCTCCCTACCTAGACTCCCCTCCCTCTCCTCTCCCTCCCTCTCCTCCCTACCTAGACTCCCCTCCCTCTCCTCTCCCTCCCTCTCCTCCCTACCTAGACTCCCCTCCCTCTCCTCTCTCTCCTCTCCCTCCCTCCCCTCCCTCTCCTCTCCCTCCCTCTCCTCCCTACCTAGACTCCCCTCCCTCTCCTCTCTCTCCTCTCCCTCCCTCCCTCCCTCTCCTCTCCCTCCCTCTCCTCCCTACCTAGACTCCCCCTCTCCTCTCCCTCCCTCTCCTCCCTACCTAGACTCCCCCCTCTCCTCTCCCTCCCTCTCCTCCCTACCTAGACTCCCCTCCCTCTCCTCTTCCTCCCTCTCCTCCCTACCTAGACTCCCTCCCCCCTCTCCTCTCCCTCCCTCTCCTCCCTAACTAGACTCCCTCCCTCTCCTCTCCCTCCCTCTCCTCTCCCTCCCTCCCCTCCCTCTCCTCTCCCTCCCTCTCCTCCCTACCTAGACTCCCTCCCTCTCCTCTCCCTCCCTCTCCTCCCTACCTAGACTCCCCTCCCTCTCCTCTTCCTCCCTCTCCTCCCTACCTAGACTCCCCCTCTCCTCTCCCTCCCTCTCCTCCCTACCTAGACTCCCCCCCTCTCCTCTCCCTCCCTCTCCTCCCTACCTAGACTCCCCTCCCTCTCCTCTCCCTCCCTCTCCTCCCTACCTAGACTCCCCTCCCTCTCCTCTCCCTCCCTCTCCTCCCTACCTAGACTCCCCTCCCTCTCCTCTCCCTCCCTCTCCTCCCTACCTAGACTCCCCTCCCTCTCCTCTCCCTCCCTCTCCTCTCTCTCCCTCTCCTCCCTACCTAGACTCCCTCCCTCTCCTCTCCCTCCCTCTCCTCCCTACCTAGACTCCCCTCAACCTCCTCTTCCTCCCTCTCCTCCCTACCTAGACTCCCCCCCTCTCCTCTCCCTCCCTCTCATCCCTACCTAGACTCCCCCCTCTCCTCTCCCTCCCTCTCCTCCCTACCTAGACTCCCCCTCTCCTCTCCCTCTCCTCTCCCTCCCTCTCCTCTCCCTCCCTCCCTCCCTCTCCTCTCCCTCCCTCTCCTCCCTACCTAGACTCCCCTCCCTCTCCTCTCCCTCCCTCTCCTCCCTACCTAGACTCCCCTCCCCTCAATCTCCTCTCCCTCCCTCCCCTCCCTCTCCTCTCCCTCTCTCTCCTCCCTACCTAGACTCCCCTCCCTCTCCTCTCTACCTAGACTCCCCTCTCCTCTCCCTCCCTCTCTCTCCTCCCTACCTAGACTCCCCTCCCTCTCCTCTCCCTCCCTCTCCTCCCTACCTAGACTCCCCTCCGTCTCCTCTCCCTCCCTCTCCTCCCTACCTAGACTCCCCTCCCTCTCCTCTCCCTCCCTCTCCTCCCTACCTAGACTCCCCTCCCTCTCCTCTCCCTCCCTCTCCTCCCTACCTAGACTCCCCTCCCTCTCCTCTCTCTCCTCTCCCTCCCTCCCCTCCCTCTCCTCTCCCTCCCTCTCCTCCCTACCTAGACTCCCCTCCCTCTCCTCTCTCTCCTCTCCCTCCCTCCCCTCCCTCTCCTCTCCCTCCCTCTCCTCCCTACCTAGACTCCCCCCTCTCCTCTCCCTCCCTCTCCTCCCTACCTAGACTCCCCTCCCTCTCCTCTCCCTCCCTCTCCTCTCCCTCCCTCCCCTCCCTCTCCTCCCCCTCCCTCTCCTCCCTACCTAGACTCCCCCCTCTCCTCTCCCTCCCTCTCCTCCCTACCTAGACTCCCCTCAACCTCCTCTTCCTCCCTCTCCTCCCTACCTAGACTCCCCCTCTCCTCTCCCTCCCTCTCCTCCCTACCTAGACTCCCCTCCCTCTCCTCTCCCTCCCTCTCCTCCCTACCTAGACTCCCCTCCCTCTCCTCTCCCTCCCTCTCCTCTCCCTCCCTCCCCTCCCTCTCCTCTCCCTCCCTCTCCTCCCTACCTAGACTCCCCCCCTCTCCTCTCCCTCCCTCTCCTCCCTACCTAGACTCCCCCCTCTCCTCTCCCTCCCTCTCCTCCCTACCTAGACTCCCCCCTCTCCTCTCCCTCCCTCTCCTCCCTACCTAGACTCCCCTCCCTCTCCTCTCCCTCCCTCTCCTCCCTACCTAGACTCCCCCCTCTCCTCTCCCTCCCTCTCCTCCCTACCTAGACTCCCCTCCCTCTCCTCTCCCTCCCTCTCCTCCCTACCTAGACTCCCCTCCCTCTCCTCTCCCTCCCTCTCCTCCCTACCTAGACTCCCCCCTCTCCTCTCCCTCCCTCTCCTCCCTACCTAGACTCCCCTCCCTCTCCTCTCCCTCCCTCTCCTCCCTACCTAGACTCCCCTCCCCTCAATCTCCTCTCCCTCCCTCCCCTCCCTCTCCTCTCCCTCCCTCTCCTCCCTACCTAGACTCCCCCCTCTCCTCTCCCTCCCTCTCCTCCCTACCTAGACTCCCCTCCCTCTCCTCTCCCTCCCTCTCCTCCCTACCTAGACTCCCCCTCTCCTCTCCCTCCCTCTCCTCCCTACCTAGACTCCCCTCCCTCTCCTCTCCCTCCCTCTCCTCCCTACCTAGGCTCCCCTCCCTCTCCTCTCCCTCCCTCTCCTCCCTACCTAGACTCCCCTCCCACTCCTCTCCCTCCCTCTCCTCCCCACCTAGACTCCCCTCCCCTCCCTCTCCTCTCCCTCCCTCTCCTCCCTACCTAGACTCTCCCTCCCCTCAACCTAGACTCTCCCTCCCCTCAACCTAGACTCTCCCTCCTCGTCTCCTGAGTGGCGCAGTGGTCTAAGGCACTGCATCGCAGTGCTAGCTGTGCCACTAGAGAACCTGGTTCAAATCCAGGCTCTGTCGTAGCCGGCTGCGACCGGGAGACCCATGGGGCGGCGCACAATTGGTCCAGGGTAGGGGAGGGAATGGCCGGCAGGGGATGTAGCTCAGTTGGTAGAGCATGGTGTATGCAATGCCAGGGTTGTGGGTTCGATTTACATGGAGGTAAAAAAAAATAATAATAATAAATAATCAAATAAAATAATGTATGCACTAACTGTAAGTCTCTCTGGATAAGAGTGTCTGCTAAATGACTTAAATGTAAACCCCCTCCCAACCTAGACTCCCCTCTTCTCCCCACCTAGACTCTCCTAGACTCCTCTCCCTCTCTCTCCTCTGCACCTAGACTCCTCTCCCTCTCTCCTCCCCACCTAGCCTCTCCTAGACTCCTCTCTCTCCTCCTCTCCTCCGCACCTAGACTCCTCTCTCTCCTCCCCATCTAGACTCCCTTCTCCATCAGCTCTTTCTCCAGTGGGAACACAGGTCTCAGTAATGCCTTCCATACCGACTGTGTATGCGGCTAGCAGCAGTTTTGGGGTTAGTGAATAGAATATATTATTTTATTGACCATTTTACATTAGAAATTGATTGATTTTCTGTCACAATATCCAACCTCACTCGCAAACACACACCCACAAGGCATGGAGTGTCACGGTGTCAGCCGGATGTAATAGCTACAATATGCTAAAGGAGATGAGCAGTGTTATTGAGCTGTGTGAGGGTTAATATCACTGAAGTATCTGATGTAGTTGGGAGCCAGGGTCAAGCACACCCACTTTTGAAACGTATGGTTGTAATAGCAATACGGTGGTAATATCCTAAAGCAGTAGCACAGACAGGCAGACATACAGGCAGACAGACAGACAGACAGACAGACAGACAGACAGACAGACAGACAGACAGACAGACAGACAGACAGACAGACAGACAGACAGGCAGACAGGCAGACAGGCAGACGGTACCAAGCAGATACCATTGTCAACTGGGGAAGACAGAGAACAGAATGCCTTTAGATAAGAACCACTCTCTCTTTCTTCACTCTTTCCCCTTCTCTCTCTCTCTCTCTCTCTCTCTCTCTCGCTCTCCCTCCCTCTCACTCACTCACTCACTCACTCTCTCTCTCTCACTCTCTCTCTCTCTCTCTCGCTATCTCTCCCTCTCTCTCACTCACTCTCTCTCTCTCTCTCTCTCTCTCTCTCTCTCTCTCTCTCTCTCTCTCTCTCTCTCTCTCTCTCTCTCTCTCTCGCTCTCCCTCCCTCTCACTCACTCACTCACTCACTCTCTCTCTCTCACTCTCTCTCTCTCTCTCTCGCTATCTCTCCCTCTCTCTCACTCACTCTCTCTCTCGCTCTCTCTCTCTCTCTCGCTCTCCCTCTCTCGCTCTCCCTCTCCCTCTCTCTCTGTATCTCTCTCTCCTTCTCTCTCCCTGTATATATACTGTCTCTCTCTCTCTCTCTCTCTCCCCCCAAATACATTTAAACTCAGTTTTTCACAATTCCTGACATTTAATCCTTAGGTCAGTTAGGATCACCACTTTATTTTAAGAATGTGAAATGTCAGAA
This sequence comes from Coregonus clupeaformis, assembly GCF_020615455.1. Taxonomy (NCBI): domain Eukaryota; kingdom Metazoa; phylum Chordata; class Actinopteri; order Salmoniformes; family Salmonidae; genus Coregonus; species Coregonus clupeaformis. The sequence continues at coordinate 35,467 of NW_025535334.1, read as the reverse complement.
TAATAGTAGAGAGAATGATTTATTTCAGCTTTTATTCCTTTCATCACATTCCCAGTGGGTTAGAAGTTTACATACACTCAATTAGTATTTGGTAGCATTTCCTTTAAATTGTTTAACTTGGGTCAAACGTTTCGGGTAGCCTTCCACAAGCTTCCCACAATAAGTTGGGTGAATTTTGGCCCATTCCTCCTGACAGAGCTTGTGTAACTGAGTCAGGTTTGTAGGCCTCCTTGCTCGCACACGCTTTTTCAGTTCTGCCTACAAATGTTCTATAGGATTGAGGTCAGGGCTTTGTGATGGCCACTCCAATACCTCGACTTTGTTGTCCTTAAGCCATTTTGCCACAACTTTGGAAGCATGCTTGGGGTCATTGTCCATTTGGAAGACCCATTTGCGACCAAGCTTTAACTTCCTGACTGATGTCTTGAGATTCAATATATCCACATAATTTTCCTTCCTCATGATGCCATCTATTTTGTTAAGTTCACCAGTCCCTCCTGCAGCAAAGCACCCCCACAGCATGATGCTGCCACCCCCATGCTTCACGGTTGGGATGGTGTTCTTCGGCTTGCAAGCTACCCCCTTTTTCCTCCAAACAGAACGATGATCATTATGGCCAAACAGTTCTATTTTTGTTTCATCAGACCTGAGGACATTTCTCCAAAAAGTACAATCTTTGTCCCCAAGTGCAGTTGCAAACCGTAGTCTGGCTTTTTCATTGCGGTTTTGGAGCAATAAAACGGGGCAAATAACTCCTTCCTTGCTGAGCGGCCTTTCAGGTTATGTCGATATAGGACTCGTTTTACTGTGGATATAGATACTTTTATACCTGTTTCCTCCAGCATCTTCACAAGGTCCTTTGTTGTTGTTCTGGGATTGATTTGCACTTTTCACACCAAAGTACGTTAATCTCTAGAAGACAGAACGCGTCTCCTTCCTGAGCGGTATGGCGGCTGCGTGGTCCCATGGTGTTTATACTTGCGTACTATTGTTTGTACAGATGAACGTGGTATCTTCAGGCATTTGGAAATTGCTCCCAAGGATGAACCAGACTTGGCTGATTTCTTTAGATTTTCCCATGATGTCAAGCAAAGAGCCACTGAGTTTGAAGGTAGGCCTTGAAATACATCCACAGGTACACCTCCAATTGACTCAAATTATGTCAATTAGCCTATCAGAAGCTTCTAAAGCCATGACATCATTTTCTGGAATTTTCCAAGCTGTTTAAAGGCACAGTCAACTTAGTGTATGTAAACTTCTGACCCACTAGAATTGTGATACAGTGCATTATAAGTGAAATAGTCGGTCTGTAAACAATTGTTGGAAAAATTACTTGTGTCATGCACAAAGTAGATGTCCTAACTGACTTGCCAAAACTATAGTTTGTTAACAAGACATTTGTGGAGGGGTTGAAACCTAAGTGTATGTACACTTCCGACTTCAACTGTATATATCTCTCTCTCTCCTTCTCTCTCTCCATGTATATCTCTTTCTCTCCCTCCTTCCCTCTCTTTACTAATTAGAATGGTCTTTTTTTGTCTTTTAAAATATTCCGTAGCGAAAGGCAGAGGCTACCAATTATGGCCTCATTACACTCTTAGTAAAATAAATTAAAAGGCCAAGGCAGTCTGTATCATCGCTGGCAGCAGAGATGAACCAAAAGACCCCCTCTATCTCTCTCTCAATTCAATTCAAATCAATTCAATTTAAGGGCTTTATTGGCATGGGAAACGTGTGTTAACATTGGCAAAGCAAGTGAAGTAGATAGTAAACAAAAGTGAAATAAACAATAAATATTCACAGTAAACATTACACTCAAAGTTCCTCTATCTCTCTCTCTCTCTCTCCCCCATTCCTCTCTCTCTCTCTCCCCTTTCTTCTATCTCTCTCTCCCCATTCCTCTATATCTCTCTCTCCCCATTCCTCTATATCTCTCTCTCCCCATTCCTCTCTCTCTCTCTCTTTCTCTCTCTCTCTCTCTCTCTCTCTCTCTCTCTCTCTCTCTCTCTCTCTCTCTCTCTCTCTCTCTCTCCCCATTCCTCTATCTCTCTCTCCCCCATTCCTCTATCTCTCTCCCTCCCCATTCCTCTATCTCTCTCTCTCTCTCCCCATTCCTCTCGCTCTCTCTCCATTCCCCTCTCTCTCTCTCTCTCTCTCTCTCTCTCTCTCTCTCTCTCTTTCTCTCTCTCCATTCCTCTCTCTCTCTCTCTCTCCCCATTCCTCTATTTCTCTCTCCCCATTCCTCTATCTGTCTCTCTCCCCATTCCTCTATCTCTCTCCCTCTCCCTATTCCTCTATCTCTCTCTCTCTATCTCCCCCATTCCTCTCTCTCTATCTCTCCCCCATTCCCCTCTCTCTCTCCCCATTCCTCTACCTCTCTCTCTCCCCATTCTTCTCTCTCTCTCTCTCTCCCCCATTCTTCTCTCTCTCCCATCCTCTATTTCTATCTCTCACTCTCTCTCTCTCTCTCTCTCTCCATTCCTCTCTCTCTCTCCCCCCATTCTTCTCTCTCTCTCTCTCTCTCTCTCCCATCCTCTATTTCTATCTCTCTCTCTCTCTCTCTCTCTCTCTCTCTCTCTCTCTCTCTCTCTCTCTCTCTCTCTCTCTCTCTCTCTCTCTCTCTCTCTCTCCATTCTTCTCTCTCTCTCTCCCAACCCTCTATATCCCTCTCTCTCCCCATTCCCCCCTCTCTCTCTTGCTCTCTCTCTCTCTTGCTCTCTCTCTCCCCATTCCTCTATCTCTCTCTCCCCATTCCTCTCTCTCTCTCTCCCCATTCCTCTATCTCTCTCTCCCCATTCCTATATCTCTCTCTCTCCCCATTCCTCTCTCTCTCTCTCCCCCATCCCTCTCTCTCTCTCTCTCCCCATTCCTATATCTCTCTCTCTCCCCATTCCTCTCTCTCTCTCCCCATTCCTCTATCTCTCTCTCCCCATTCCTCTCTCTCTCTCCCCATTCCTCTCTCTCTCTCTCTCCCCCATCCCTCTATCTCTCTCTCTCCCCATTCCTATATCTCTCTCTCTCTCTCCCCATTCCTTGATCCCTCTCTCTCCCCATTCCTCTATCTCTCTCTCTCTCCCCATTCCTCTATTTCTCTCTCTCTCACATTCCTCTATCTCTCTCTCTCTCTCCCCATTCCTTGATCCCTCTCTCTCCCCATTCCTATATCTCTCTCTCTCTCCCCATTCCTCTATTTCTCTCTCTCTCACATTCCTCTATCTCCCCATTCCTCTATCTCTCTCTCCCTATTCCTCTATCTCTCTCTCTCCCTCTCCCCATTCCTCTCTCTCCCTCTCCCCATTCCTCTATCTCTCTCTCCCTCTCCCCATTCCTCTCTCCTCTCTCCATTCCTCTCTCTCTCTCCCCATTCCTATCTCTCTCTCTCTCTCTCTCTCTCTCTCTCTCTCTCTCTCTCTCCATTCCTCTATCACTCTCTCACCCCATTCCTTTTTCTCTCTCTCTAATTGAAATCTTTTGTTTGTGCTACTGACATCAGTCAGCGCTGGCTAATAGCTTTGATATAATTGATTTCAACATCAATGATAGTGCAGGGGATAATTGACTCTGACCCATCGTTGAGAGAGGAGATGAGAGGAGACGAGGGGAGATGAGGGGAGTCTCAAACACTTGATGTCACAGAGGGAAGTTCAACATACCTATCAGAGTGACAGACAGGGGGGAAAGCCACCCCATCTATTCACGGATCTCTTATGGAGAAGGAAAGCCACCCATCTATTCACTGATCTCTTATGGAGAAGGAAAGCCACCCATCTATTCACTGATCTCTTATGGAGAAGGAAAGCCACCCATCTATTCACTGATCTCTTATGGAGAAGGAAAGCCACCCATCTATTCACGGATCTCTTATGGAGATCGCTGAGTAGTACATGTTTTACACAGGACTGATTTGAATAGCACTTTAGTGTCAGCAGCCATGGACTGATTGTACTGAAATATACATTGATTGGGGAAAGGGAGTTGGTGTCTTTCTTTAATTTGAACGTGCTATGGCTCATTAAATATATATAAATTATCAGATGTATGTCTTCTAGACATTATACAGTACAGAGGATATGTAGCAGAATAGCTTACATGCATCCAATGTGTATTCAATTGGGAACAATGCATTTCCACTCACACAAAGTTTATAGACAAACTACATACTACCCAGTTCATAGCAAATCTATGGAGTGATTTGTATTGTATTTTAATTCTATAATTTTGAATTGGGGCCATATTGCGGTTTTTGTGACACTCCCGTCTAAAGCAGCCTGTGATTATTTATTAAGTCAAATGACACCGCTGGTCCTGCTCACACTGCCCTACCCTATGCTTTGACTTCTTTCTCCCCTCTCTCTCCAGATGAAATCTTGCGACTTGTGACGACAGGCCGCCCAACAACCTGCCCGCTTGACCCTATCCCCTCCTCTCTTCTCCAGACCATTTCCGGAGACCTTCTCCCTTACCTCACCTCGCTCATCAACTCATCCTTGACCGCTGGCTATGTCCCTTCCATCTTCAAGAGAGCGAGAGTTGCACCCCTCCTCAAAAAACCTACACTCGATCCCTCCGATGTCAACAACTACAGACCAGTATCCCTTCGTTTTTTTCTCTCCAAAACTCTTGAGCGTGCCGTCTTTAGCCAACTCTCCTGCTATCTCTCTCAGAATGACCTTCTTGATCCAAACCAGTCAGGTTTCAAGACTGGTCATTCAACTGAGACTGCTCTTCTCTATGTCACGGAGGCTCTCCGCACTGCTAAGGCTAACTCTCTCTCCTCTGCTCTTATCCTTCTAGACCTGTCTGCTGCCTTTGATATTGTGAACCATCAGATCCTCCTCTCCACCCTCTCTGAGTTGGGCATCTCCAGTGCGGCTCACTCTTGGATTGCGTCCTACCTGACAGTTCGCTCCTACCAGGTGGCGTGGCGAGAATCTGTCTCCGCACCACGTGCTCTCACTACTGGTGTCCCCCAGGGCTCAGTTCTAGGCCCTCTCCTATTTTCTCTATACACCAAGTCACTTTGCTCTGACATATCCTCACATGGTCTCTCCTATCATTGCTACGCAGATGACACACAATTAATTTTCTCCTTTCCCCCTTCTGATAACCAGGTGGCAAATCGCATCTCTGCATGTCTGGCGGACATATCAGTGTGGATGTCGCGATCACCACCTCAAGCTGAACCTCTGCAAGATGGAGCTGCTCTTCCTCCCGGGAAGGACTGCTCGCTCCATGATCTCGCCATCACGGTTGACAACTCCATTGTGTCCTCCTCCCAGAGTGCGAAGAACCTTGGCGTGACCCTGGACAACACCTTGTTGTTCTCCGCTAACATCAAAGCGGTGACCCGATCCTGCAGGTTCATGCTCTACATCATTCGCAGAGTACGACCCTACCTTACACAGGAAGCGGCACAGGTCCTAATCCAGGCACTTGTCATCTCCTGTCTGGATTACTGCAACTCACTGTTGGCTGGGCTCCCTGCCTGTGCCATTAAACCCCTACAACTTATCCAGAACGCTGCAGCCCGTCTGGTGTTCAACCTTCCCAAGTTCTCTCATGTCACCCCGCTCCTCCGCACACTCCACTGGCTTCCAGTTGAAGCTCGCATCTACTACAAAACCATGGTGCTTGCTTACGGAGCTGTGAGGGAAACGGCATCTCCTTACCTTCAGGCTCTGACCAGACCCTACACCCAAACGAGGGCACTACGTTCATCCACCTCTGGCCTGCTAGCCCCCCTACCTCTACGGAAGCACAGTTCCCGCTCAGCCCAGTCAAAGCTATTCGCTGCTCTGGCACCCCAATGGTGGAACAAGCTCCCCCATGACGCCAGGACAGCGGAGTCACTGACCACCTTCCGGAGACACTTGAAACCCTACCTCTTTAAGGAATACCTGGAATAGTATAAAAGTAATCCTTCTACCACCCCACTCCCCCATCCCCCCCATTAAAGAAAAATAAATAAAGTGGTTGTCCCACTGGCTATCCTAAGTTGAATGCACCAATTTGTCGGATAAGAGAGTCTGCTAAATGACTTAAATGTTAAATGTTAAATTATCATAGAGGAAACCAGATCCAGAGAGTCGTAGCTTTCAGGAATGGGTTCATAATAGCTTATAGCCAGAACGGTTCAAATGCTAGAGAAAAATTCATCGGAAGAAAATAAATTCAACATGCCATATTGGCTTCAGAAACCTCCAGGATATTCTGTTGACCACAGTGTGCATTTGATTCTATCTGTTCTCCTCTACCTTTCCTGGCTGGCAAAGTACCAGGATGTCTCTGGTTTTGATTGAATCTGAATTTAGAGAACTGAATTTGAAAACTGAATCTGAGAAGTTGAATATAGGAAACTTTGATCAACTTGAAATGATAGTTTGTAAACTTGATATGCAGACAATGAATGCAATATCTACCATATTGAAACAGAATATATAAATATTGCATTTGAATATTCAATTAAATTGAAATATAATTTTTTAACTGAATGCAATATTCACTCAATTCAGTTTCAAATCATGAAATTCAAGTTCAATGTATGAATTCAATGATTTAATTTGTGATTTACAAATTCTAAAATATTACATTGAAATTGAATATCCTAATACAAATAAAATATTTGGGAATACAAATACAATTTCTGTTGGCACTGATATCGCTCCATACAGTGGGAGAAAAAAAGTATTTAGTCAGCCACCAATTGTGCAAGTTCTCCCACTTAAACGGATGAGAGAGGCCTGTAATTTTCATCATAGGTACACGTCAACTATGACAGACAAATTGAGGAAAAGAAATTTGCAAATTATGGTGGAAAATAAGTATTTGGTCAACTACAAACAAGCAAGATTTCTGGCTCTCACAGACCTGTAACTTCTTCTTTAAAAGGCTCCTCTGTCCTCCACTCGTTACCTGTATTAATGGCACCTGTTTGAACTTGTTATCAGTATAAAAGACACCTGTCCACAACCTCAAACAGTCACACTCCAAACTCCACTATGGCCAAGACCAAAGAGCTGTCAAAGGACACCAGAAACAACATTGTAGACCTGCACCAGGCTGGGAAGACTGAATCTGCAATAGGTAAGCAGCTTGGTTTGAAGAAATCAACTGTGGGAGCAATTAGGAAATGGAAGACATACAAAACCACTGATAATCTCCCTCGATCTGGGGCTCCACGCAAGATCTCACCCCGTGGGGTCAAAATGATCACAAGAACGGTGAGCAAAAATCCCAGAACCACACGGGGGGACCTAGTGAATGACCTGCAGAGAGCTGGGACCAAAGTAACAAAGCCTACCATCAGTAACACACTACGCCGCCAGGGACTCAAATCCCCCTGCTTAAGCCAGTACATGTCCAGGCCCGTCTGAAGTTTGCTAGAGTGCATTTGGATGATCCAGAAGAGGATTGGGAGAATGTCATATGGTCAGATGAAACCAAAATATAACTTTTTGGTAAAAACTCAACTCGTCGTGTTTGGAGGACAAAGAATGCTGAGTTGCATCCAAAGAACACCATACCTACTGTGAAGCATGGGGGTGGAAACATCATGCTTTGGGGCTGTTTTTCTGCAAAGGGACCAGGACGACTGATCCGTGTAAAAGGAAAGAATGAATGGGGCCATGTATCGTGAGATTTTGAGTGAAAACCTCCTTCCATCAGCAAGGGCATTGAAGGTGAAACGTGGCTGGGTCTTTCAGCATGACAATGATCCCAAACACACCGCCCGGGCAACGAAGGAGTGGCTTCGTAAGAAGCATTTCAAGGTCCTGGAGTGGCCTAGCCAGTCTCCAGATCTCAACCCCATAGAAAATCTTTGGAGGGAGTTGAAAGTCCGTGCCCTCTTCACGAATGTCTTGGTGTGTTTGGACGATGTTAGTTTGTTGGTGATGTGGACACCAAGGAACTTGAAGCTCTCAACCTGCTCCACTACAGCCACGTCGATGAGAATGGGGGCGTGCTCGGTGTTCCTTTTCCTGTAGTCCACAATCATCTCCTTTGTCTTGATCACGTTGAGGGAGAGGTTGTTATCCTGGCACCACACGGCCAGGTCTCTGACCACCTCCCTATTGGATGTCTCCTCGTTGTCTGTGATCAGGCCTACCACTGTTGTGTCGTGGGCAAACTTAATGATGGTTTTGGAGTCATGCCTGGCCATGCAGTCATGGGTGAACAGGGAGTACAGGAGGGGACTGAGCATGCACCCCTGAGGGGCCCTCGTGTTGAGGATCAGCATGGCAGATGTGTTGTTCCCTACCCTTACCACCTGGGGGCGGCCCGTCAGGAAGTCCAGGATCCAGTTGCAGAGGGAGATGTTTAGTCCCAGGGTCCTTAGCTTAGTGATGAGCTTTGAGGGCACTATGGTGTTGAACGCTGAGCTGTAGTCAATGAATAGCATTCTCACGTAGGTGTTCCTTTTGATAGAGATTGCATCATCTGTGGATCTGTTGGGGCGGTATGCAAATTGGAGTGGGTCTAGGGTTTCTGGGATAATGGTGTTGATGTGAGCCATGACCAGCCTTTCAAAGCACTTCATGGCTACAGACGTCAGTGCTACAGGTCAGTAGTCATTTAAGCAGGTTATCTTAGTTTTCTTGGGCACAGGGACTATGGTGGTCTGCTTGAAACATGTTGGTGTTACAGACTCAGACAGGGACAGGTTGAAAATGTCAGTGAAGACACTTGCCAGTTGGTCAACGCATGCTTGGAGTACACGTCCTGGTAATCAGCCTTGTGAATGTTGACCTGTTTAAAGGTCTTCCATCAGCTACGGAGAGCGTCATCAGCAGGTCGAAAAGCAGATATTATTATTATATTATTGTATTCTTTCTTTTTTTATGGTATTGAAAATCCTACCATTGGTATAGGTAATGTAAGGTAAGGTAAGGTAAACTAAGGTAAAGTAAACTATGGTAAGTAAAGGTCAACTAAGGTAATGTAAGGTAAGGTAAACTTAGGTAATGTAAGGTAAGGTCAACTAAAGGTAATGTAAGGTAAGGTCAACTAAGGTAATGTAAGGTAAGGTCAACTAAGGTAATGTAAGGTAAGGTCAACTAAGGTAAGGTAAGGTAAGGTCAACTAAGGTAATGTAAGGTAAGGTCAACTAAGGTAATGTAAGGTAAGGTGAGGTAAGGTAAGGTAAGATCAACTAATGTAATGTAAGTTGAGGTAAGGTAAGGTAAGGTAAGGTCAACTAAGGTAATGTAAGATAAGATAAACTTAGGTAAGGTAAGGTCAACTAAGGTAATGTAAGGTGAGGTAAGGTAAGGTAAGTTCAACTAAGGTAATGTAAGGTAAGGTGAAGTAAGGTAATGTAAGGTAAGGTCAACTAAGGTAAGGTAAGGTAAACTAAGGTAAAGTAAGGTAAGGTCAACTAAGGTAAGGTAAGGTAAGGTCAACTAAGGTAATGTAAGGTAAGGTCAACTAAGGTAATGTAAGGTAAGGTGAGGTAAGGTAAGGTAAAGTCAACTAATGTAATGTAAGGTGAGGTAAGGTAAGGTAAGGTCAACTAAGGTAATGTAAGGTAAGATAACTTAGGTAAGTTAAAGTCAACTAAGGTAATGTAAGGTGAGGTAAGGTAAGGTAAGTTCAACTAAGGTTATGTAAGTTAAGGTGAGGTAAGGTCAACTAAGGTAAGGTAAGGTCAACTAAGGTAATGTAAGGTGAGGTGAGGTAAGGTAAGGTAAGGTAAGGTAAGGTAAGGTAAGGTAAGGTAAGGTAAGGTAAACTAAGGTAAGGTAAGGTAAAGTAAAGTAAGGTAAGGTATAGTGATAACTCACCTGATAGAAGTTGGGCCAGTAGGTAGAGATGGCCAGTTCTACCTGTCCCCAAGCTCTAGTAGCTGGCCCAGACACGTTCCAGACGGGCATGCCCATGGGACTGTTGTTCTCTCTGATGTACACGTTGAGCTGCCCCGGCCCCGGCCCCGCCCCCTCGCGCCCAGACAGGAAGTACTGGAAGATGACGCAGTGGGTGTCGTTCTCCTTCAGCTTGGGGGTCAGGAGGAGGGCCTTCTGACCAGCGAAACGCCCCGACGTGTTGACCATCATGAAGGCTGAATCTGGGGCAGCAGAGGAGAGGAGAGGACAACATTACATGGGGGTAAGCACTCTGTAGCTGGGGCGGGGGGTCAGGACTCCATAACACAGACAGGATCACATCCAACCTGTATTGTCGCAGCAAAATAATCCTGCAGAAACGGGATTTGAAGGTTTAGTCGATCATAAAGCTCATCTGCATTTCCTGCGGTGCAGGAAAATTCTCAGCAACAAAAGACTGATCAAATGAAGATCCTACATCTGTAGATAGCATTTAACCATCTTAACACGTTTGATAGTATAACAGTGGAGAGGACAACACTGTGGAGGGGTAGACAATAACAGGTATTAAATCAAATCAAATCCAATGGTATTTGTCACATGCTTCATAAACAACAGGTGTAGACTAACAGTGAAATGCTTCCTTACTGACGGGCCCTTCCCAACAACACAGAGAGAAAGAAAATACAGAAATAATAGAAAAATTATAACCAGAGGAATAAATACACGATGAGTAATGATAACTTATACACAGGATACCAGTACTGAGTCGATGTGCAGGGGTACGAGGTCATTGAGGTAGATATGTACATATAGGTAGGGGTAAAGTGACTAGGCAACAGGATAGATAATAAACAGTCACAGCAGCGTATGTGATGAGTCAAAAGAGTTGGTGCAAAAAGGGTCAATGCAGATAGTCCGGGTAGCTATTTGGTTAACTATTTAACTAACTATGTAGCGGTCTTATGGCTTGGGGGTAGAAGCTGCTCAGGGTCCTGTTGGTTCCAGACTTGGTGCATCGGTACCGCTTGCCGTGCAGTGGCAGAGAGAACAGTCTTTGACTTGGGTGGCTGGAGTCTTTGACAATGTTTAGGGCCTTCCTCTGACACTGCCTGGTATAGAGGTCCTGGATGGCAGGGAGCTCGGCCCCAGTGATGTACTGGGCCGTACTCACCACCGTCTGTAGCACCTTTAATATTATGGTCAGCAAAGTTGCCTTATGTAGAGATTGAAGACTGTGAGAGGACTGTGTGCTGTTCTGTATCATTGACTGTGACAGGATTTGGGTCAATAACCATTTCAATTCCAGTCAATTAAGTAAGCCAAACTCCAATTCCAAATGTTCCTCATTGAAAAAGCATTGAAGATAATTGGATTTTGAATTTTTTGTGTACTTCCTGAATTGACAGGAATTGAAATGGAATTGACCCCAACCCTGAGGAGGGCAGTCATATATCTCGTAGTATCGTGCTACACGGAGGGATTTAACGATTTTTTATCTCAAATGATGGAGAAAAATTAAGAAGAAAAAGATGAGGAATCAATAGCAAAAAGAAAATAAAAAATTGATTGAACTTGAAAGGTTAATCTAATCCTCTCTCCACTTGCCAATAGGACACAAGTCAGAATGGTTATATTGGCAAAACATTCATCCCATATCTCATCCTCTCATAGGCCAATAGACGTCAGCTCTACAGAGAGAAGACAAGATACATGATGTAATGAACGGACATGTGAGACATACTGAAACCCAGAAGAGGGAAGTGACAAGGTCTGTGTTGATAGTACTGAATGAACATCACAGTACAATTCATTATCACGACAGGGAGCGTTTACACATTATTTATTTTTTTGGTTCAGAAAAGACAGCAGAATAGACCAAGCAGAAAAAGTTTTGCTCATTTTACATGAAATACCTGACTTTATACACAGAGCCACTCACAGACACAGATCTAACTTGTCTTTAGATCTGCTGAGGTACATTAGAAAAAAAGAGGTGACAAATGTTCCCCATCTTTCATCCTGTAGTTCCCCATACGCACAACCTTTACCAGAACCCAGTTTGATCCTTCAGTGACTCACACTGCTTATCTTGTTGTGCTAAATAACACAGTCTCTCTCTTTCTCTCCTCCCCCTCTTCTCAGATAATGAGTCTGTCATGTTTACACAATGGAACAGAAGGAGGAGAGGAGGAACAGAGAGAAGAGCTGTGATGACGCCGAGTCAAGCTTTTCCAGTTTATTGGTCATGCTATGACCTCTCCTGGGTGTTGGTGTTACGGGATCTGATCTCTAGTCTACAACATCTCAATACATCTCTACTGATCTCTAGTCTACAACATCTCAATACATCTCTCTTAATCTCTACTGATCTCTAGTCTACAACATCTCAATACATCTCTCTTAATCTCTACTGATCTCTAGTCTACAACATCTCAATACATCTCTACTGATCTCTAGTCTACAACATCTCAATACATCTCTCTTAATCTCTACTGATCTCTAGTCTACAACATCTCAAAACATCTCTACTGATCTCTAGTCTACAACATCTCAATACATCTCTACTGATCTCTAGTCTACAACATCTCAATACATCTCTAGTAATCTCTACTGATCTCTAGTCTACAACATCTCAATACATCTCTACTGATCTCTAGTCTACAACATCTCAATACATCTCTACTGATCTCTAGTCAACAACATCTCAATACATCTCTACTGATCTCTAGTCTACAACATCTCTATTAATCTCTACTGATCTCTAGTCTACAACATCTCAATACATCTCTACTGATCTCTAGTCAACAACATCTCAATACATCTCTACTGATCTCTAGTCTACAACATCTCTATTAATCTCTACTGATCTCTAGTCTACAACATCTCAATACATCTCTAGTAATCTCTACTGATCTCTAGTCAACAACATCTCAATACATCTCTACTGATCTCTAGTCTACAACATCTCAATACATCTCTACTGATCTCTAGTCAACAACATCTCAATACATCTCTACTGATCTCTAGTCTACAACATCTCAATACATCTCTACTGATCTCTAGTCAACAACATCTCAATACATCTCTACTGATCTCTAGTCAACAACATCTCAATACATCTCTACTGATTTCTAGTCAACAACATCTCAATACATCTCTCTTAATCTCTACTGATCTCTAGTCTACAACATCTCAATACATCTCTACTGATTTCTAGTCAACAACATCTCAATACATCTCTACTGATCTCTAGTCTACAACATCTCAATACATCTCTACTGATTTCTAGTCAACAACATCTCAATACATCTCTACTGATCTCTAGTCTACAACATCTCTATTAATCTCTACTGATCTCTAGTCTACAACATCTCAATACATCTCTACTGATCTCTAGTCTACAACATCTCAATACATCTCTACTGATCTCTAGTCAACAACATCTCAATACATCTCTACTGATCTCTAGTCTACAACATCTCAATACATCTCTACTGATCTCTAGTCAACAACATCTCAATACATCTCTACTGATCTCTAGTCAACAACATCTCAATACATCTCTACTGATTTCTAGTCAACAACATCTCAATACATCTCTCTTAATTCTACTGATCTCTAGTCTACAACATCTCAATACATCTCTACTGATCTCTAGTCTACAACATCTCAATACATCTCTACTGATCTCTAGTCTACAACATCTCAATACATCTCTACTGGTCTCTAGTCAACAACATCTCAATACATCTCTACTGATCTCTAGTCTACAACATCTCAATACATCTCTACTGATCTCTAGTCAACAACATCTCAATACATCTCTACTGGTCTCTAGTCTACAACATCTCAATACATCTCTACTGATCTCTAGTCTACAACATCTCAATACATCTCTACTGATCTCTAGTCTACAACATCTCAATACATCTCTACTGATCTCTAGTCTACAACATCTCAATACATCTCTACTAATCTCTAAGTCTACAACATCTCAATACATCTCTACCTGATCTCTAGTCTACAACATCTCAATACATCTCTACTGATCTCTAGTCTACAACATCTCAATACATCTCTACTGATCTCTAGTCTACAACATCTCAATACATCTCTACTGATCTCTAGTCTACAACATCTCAATACATCTCTACTGATCTCTAGTCTACAACATCTCAATACATCTCTCTTAATCTCTACTGATCTCTAGTCTACAACATCTCAATACATCTCTACTGATCTCTAGTCTACAACATCTCAATACATCTCTCTTAATCTCTACTGATCTCTAGTCTACAACATCTCAATACATCTCTACTGATCTCTAGTCTACAACATCTCAATACATCTCTCTTAATCTCTACTGATCTCTAGTCTACAACATCTCAATACATCTCTACTGATCTCTAGTCTACAACATCTCAATACATCTCTCTTAATCTCTACTGATCTCTAGTCTACAACATCTCAATACATCTCTATCCTGATCTCTAGTCTACAACATCTCAATACATCTCTACTGATCTCTATCTCATCTCAATACATCTCTATTACTGATCTCTAGTCTACAACATCTCAATACATCTCTATTAATCTCTACTGATCTCTAGTCTACAACATCTCAATACATCTCTACTGATCTCTAGTCTACAACATCTCAATACATTTTATCTCTACTGATCTCTAGTCTACAACATCTCAATACATCTCTACTGATCTCTAGTCTACAACATCTCAATACATCTCTACCTGATCTCTAGTCTACAACATCTCAATACATCTCTCTTAATCTCTACTGGTCTCTAGTCTACAACATCTCAATACATCTCTACTGATCTCTAGTCTACAACATCTCAATACATCTCTACTGATCTCTAGTCTACAACATCTCAATACATCTCTCTTAATCTCTACTGATCTCTAGTCTACAACATCTCAATACATCTCTACTGATCTCTAGTCAACAACATCTCAATACATCTCTACTGATCTCTAGTCAACAATATCTCAATACATCTCTATACATCTCTACTGATCTCTAGTCTACAACATCTCAATACATCTCTACTGATCTCTAGTCTACAACATCTCAATACATCTCTCTTAATCTCTACTGATCTCTAGTCTATAACATCTCAATACATCTCTAGTAATCTCTACTGATCTCTAGTCTACAACATCTCAATACATCTCTACTGATCTCTAGTCTACAACATCTCAATACATCTCTACTGATTTCTAGTCAACAACATCTCAATACATCTCTCTTAATCTCTACTGATCTCTAGTCTACAACATCTCAATACATCTCTACTGATCTCTAGTCAACAACATTTCAATACATCTCTATTAATCTCTACTGATCTCTAGTCTACAACATCTCAATACATCTCTAGTAATCTCTACTGATCTCTAGTCTACAACATCTCAATACATCTCTACTGATCTCTAGTCAACAAATCAACATCTCTTTAAGCTCTACTGATCTCTAGTCTACAACATCTCAATACATCTCTACTGATCTCTAGTCAACAACATCTCAATACATCTCTACTGATCTCTAGTCTACAACATCTCAATACATCTCTACTGATCTCTAGTCAACAACATCTCAATACATCTCTATACATCTCTACTGATCTCTAGTCTACAACATATCAATACATCTCTACTGATCTCTAGTCAACAACATCTCAATACATCTCTCTTCATTTCTACTGATCTCTAGTCTACAACATCTCAATACATCTCTCTTAATCTCTACTGATCTCTAGTCTACAACATCTCAATACATCTCTACTGATCTCTAGTCAACAACATCTCAATACATCTCTACTGATCTCTAGTCTACAACATCTCAATACATCTCTACTGATCTCTAGTCAACAACATCTCAATACATCTCTATACATCTCTACTGATCTCTAGTCTACAACATATCAATACATCTCTACTGATCTCTAGTCAACAACATCTCAATACATCTCTCTTCATTTCTACTGATCTCTAGTCTACAACATCTCAATACATCTCTCTTAATCTCTACTGATCTCTAGTCTACAACATCTCAATACATCTCTACTGATCTCTAGTCAACAACATCTCAATACATCTCTATTTCTACTGATCTCTAGTCTACAACATCTCAATACATCTCTAGTTTTACTGATCTCTAGTCTACAACATCTCAATACATCTCTACTGATCTCTAGTCTACAACATCTCAATACATCTCTACTGATCTCTAGTCTACAACATCTCAATACATCTCTACTGATCTCTAGTCAACAACATCTCAATACATCTCTATACATCTCTACTGATCTCTAGTCTACAACATATCAATACATCTCTACTGATCTCTAGTCAACAACATCTCAATACATCTCTCTTCATTTCTACTGATCTCTAGTCTACAACATCTCAATACATCTCTACTGTTGTCTACAACATCTCTCTTAATCTCTACTGATCTCTAGTCTACAACATCTCAATACATCTCTACTGATCTCTAGTCAACAACATCTCAATACATCTCTATTAATCTCTACTGATCTCTAGTCTACAACATCTCAATACATCTCTAGTAATCTCTACTGATCTCTAGTCTACAACATCTCAATACATCTCTACTGATCTCTAGTCAACAACATCTCAATACATCTCTCTTAAGCTCTACTGATCTCTAGTCTACAACATCTCAATACATCTCTACTGATCTCTAGTCAACAACATCTCAATACATCTCTACTGATCTCTAGTCTACAACATCTCAATACATCTCTACTGATCTCTAGTCAACAACATCTCAATACATCTCTATACATCTCTACTGATCTCTAGTCTACAACATCTCAATACATCTCTACTGATCTCTAGTCAACAACATCTCAATACATCTCTCTTCATTTCTACTGATCTCTAGTCTACAACATCTCAATACATCTCTCTTCTACTGATCTCTAGTCTACAACATCTCAATACATCTCTACTGATCTCTAGTCAACAACATCTCAATACATCTCTTACTCTACTGATCTCTAGTCTACAACATCTCAATACATCTCTACTGATCTCTAGTCAACAACATCTCAATACATCTCTATTCATCTCTACTGATCTCTAGTCTACAACATCTCAATACATCTCTACTGATCTCTAGTCAACAACATCTCAATACATCTCTACTGATCTCTAGTCTACAACATCTCAATACATCTCTCTTAATCTCTACTGATCTCTAGTCTACAACATCTCAATACATCTCTACTGATCTCTAGTCAACAACATCTCAATACATCTCTATTAATCTCTACTGATCTCTAGTCTACAACATCTCAATACATCTCTAGTAATCTCTACTGATCTCTAGTCTACAACATCTCAATACATCTCTACTGATCTCTAGTTTACAACATCTCAATACATCTCTCTTAAGCTCACTGATCTCTAGTCTACAACATCTCAATACATCTCTACTGATCTCTAGTCAACAACATCTCAATACATCTCTACTGATCTCTAGTCTACAACATCTCAATACATCTCTACTGATCTCTAGTCAACAACATCTCAATACATCTCTATACATCTCTACTGATCTCTAGTCTACAACATATCAATACATCTCTACTGATCTCTAGTCAACAACATCTCAATACATCTCTCTTCATTTTACTGATCTCTAGTCTACAACATCTCAATACATCTCTCTTAATCTCTACTGATCTCTAGTCTACAACATCTCAATACATCTCTACTGATCTCTAGTCAACAACATCTCAATACATCTCTCTTAATCTCTACTGATCTCTAGTCTACAACATCTCAATACATCTCTACTGATCTCTAGTCAACAACATCTCAATACATCTCTCTTAATCTCTACTGATCTCTAGTCTACAACATCTCAATACATCTCTACTGATCTCTAGTCTACAACATCTCAATACATCTCTACTGATCTCTAGTCTACAACATCTCAATACATCTCTATTAATCTCTACTGATCTCTAGTCTACAACATCTCAATACATCTCTATTAATCTCTACTGATCTCTAGTCTACAACATCTCAATACATCTCTATTAATCTCTACTGATCTCTAGTCTACAACATCTCAATACATCTCTCTTAATCTCTACTGATCTCTAGTCTACAACATCTCAATACATCTCTACTGATCTCTAGTCTACAACATCTCAATACATCTCTACTGATCTCTAGTCTACAACATCTCAATACATCTCTCTTAATCTCTACTGGTCTCTAGTCTACAACATCTCAATACATCTCTACTGATCTCTAGTCTACAACATCTCAATACATCTCTCTTAATCTCTACTGATCTCTAGTCTACAACATCTCAATACATCTCTACTGATCTCTAGTCAACAACATCTCAATACATCTCTACTGATCTCTAGTCAACAACATCTCAATACATCTCTACTGATCTCTAGTCTACAACATCTCAATACATCTCTCACTACTGATCTCTAGTCTACAACATCTCAATACATCTCTACTGATCTCTAGTCAACAACATCTCAATACATCTCTACTGATCTCTAGTCAACAACATCTCAATACATCTCTATTCATCTCTACTGATCTCTAGTCTACAACATCTCAATACATCTCTACTGATCTCTAGTCAACAACATCTCAATACATCTCTCTTATCTCTACTGATCTCTAGTCTACAACATCTCAATACATCTCTATCTCTACTGATCTCTAGTCTACAACATCTCAATACATCTCTATAATCTACTGATCTCTAGTCTACAACATCTCAATACATCTCTACTGGATCTCTAGTCAACAACATCTCAATACATCTCTCTTATACTGATCTCTAGTCTCACAACATCTCACACATCTCTATACATCTCTACTGATCTCTAGTCTACAACATCTCAATACATCTCTCTACTGATCTCTAGTCAACAACATCTCTAATACATCTCTCTTCATTTCTACTGATCTCTAGTCTACAACATCTCAATACATCTCTCTTCATCTCTACTGATCTCTAGTCTACAACATCTCAATACATCTCTACTGATCTCTAGTCTACAACATCTCAATACATCTCTACTGATCTCTAGTCTACAACATCTCAATACATCTCTCTTAATCTCTACTGATCTCTAGTCTACAACATCTCAATACATCTCTATACATCTCTACTGATCTCTAGTCTACAACATCTCAATACATCTCTACTGATCTCTAGTCTACAACATCTCAATACATCTCTCTCCACTGATCTCTAGTCTACAACATCTCAATACATCTCTCTTAATCTCTACTGATCTCTAGTCTACAACATCTCAATACATCTCTACTGATCTCTAGTCAACAACATTTCAATACATCTCTATTAATCTCTACTGATCTCTAGTCTACAACATCTCAATACATCTCTAGTAATCTCTACTGATCTCTAGTCTACAACATCTCAATACATCTCTACTCATCTCTAGTCAACAACATCTCAATACATCTCTCTTAAGCTCTACTGATCTCTAGTCTACAACATCTCAATACATCTCTACTGATCTCTAGTCAACAACATCTCAATACATCTCTACTGATCTCTAGTCTACAACATCTCAATACATCTCTACTGATCTCTAGTCAACAACATCTCAATACATCTCTATACATCTCTACTGATCTCTAGTCTACAACATATCAATACATCTCTACTGATCTCTAGTCAACAACATCTCAATACATCTCTCTTCATTTCTACTGATCTCTAGTCTACAACATCTCAATACATCTCTCTTAATCTCTACTGATCTCTAGTCTACAACATCTCAATACATCTCTACTGATCTCTAGTCAACAACATCTCAATACATCTCTACTGATCTCTAGTCTACAACATCTCAATACATCTCTACTGATCTCTAGTCAACAACATCTCAATACATCTCTATACATCTCTACTGATCTCTAGTCTACAACATATCAATACATCTCTACTGATCTCTAGTCAACAACATCTCAATACATCTCTCTTCATTTCTACTGATCTCTAGTCTACAACATCTCAATACATCTCTCTTAATCTCTACTGATCTCTAGTCTACAACATCTCAATACATCTCTACTGATCTCTAGTCAACAACATTTCAATACATCTCTATTAATCTCTACTGATCTCTAGTCTACAACATCTCAATACATCTCTAGTCCTACTGATCTCTAGTCTACAACATCTCAATACATCTCTACTCATCTCTAGTCAACAACATCTCAATACATCTCTCTTAAGCTCTACTGATCTCTAGTCTACAACATCTCAATACATCTCTACTGATCTCTAGTCAACAACATCTCAATACATCTCTACTGATCTCTAGTCTACAACATCTCAATACATCTCTACTGATCTCTAGTCAACAACATCTCAATACATCTCTATACATCTCTACTGATCTCTAGTCTACAACATCTCAATACATCTCTACTGATCTCTAGTCAACAACATCTCAATACATCTCTCTTCATCTCTACTGATCTCTAGTCTACAACATCTCAATACATCTCTATTAATCTCTACTGATCTCTAGTCTACAACATCTCAATACATCTCTACTCATCTCTAGTCAACAACATCTCAATACATCTCTCTTAAGCTCTACTGATCTCTAGTCTACAACATCTCAATACATCTCTACTGATCTCTAGTCAACAACATCTCAATACATCTCTACTGATCTCTAGTCAACAATATCTCAATACATCTCTATACATCTCTACTGATCTCTAGTCTACAACATCTCAATACATCTCTACTGATCTCTAGTCAACAACATCTCAATACATCTCACTTCATTTCTACTGTTCTCTAGTCTACAACATCTCAATACATCTCTCTTAATCTCTACTGATCTCTAGTCTACAACATCTCAATAAATCTCTACTGATCTCTAGTCAACAACATCTCAATACATATCTCTTAATCTCTACTGATCTTTAGTCTACAACATCTCAATACATCTCTACTGATCTCTAGTCAACAACATCTCAATACATCTCTATTAATCTCTACTGATCTCTAGTCTACAACATCTCAATACATCTCTACTGATCTCTAGTCAACAACATCTCAATACATCTCTACTGATCTCTAGTCAACAATATCTCAATACATCTCTATACATCTCTACTGATCTCTAGTCTACAACATATCAATACATCTCTACTGATCTCTAGTCAACAACATCTCAATACATCTCACTTCATTTCTACTGTTCTCTAGTCTACAACATCTCAATACATCTCTCTTAATCTCTACTGATCTCTAGTCTACAACATCTCAATACATCTCTACTGATCTCTAGTCAACAACATCTCAATACATCTCTCTTAATCTCTACTGATCTTTAGTCTACAACATCTCAATACATCTCTACTGATCTCTAGTCAACAACATATCAATACATCTCTATTAATCTGTACTGATCTCTAGTCTACAACATCTCAATACATCTCTACTGATCTCTAGTCTACAACATCTCAATACATCTCTCTTAATCTCTACTGATCTCTAGTCTACAACATCTCAAAACATCTCTACTGATCTCGAGTCAACAACATCTCAATACATCTCTCTTAATCTCTACTGATCTCTAGTCTACAACATCTCAATACATCTCTACTCATCTCTAGTCAACAACATCTCAATACATCTCTCTTAAGCTCTACTGATCTCTAGTCTACAACATCTCAATCCATCTCTACTGATCTCTAGTCAACAACATCTCAATACATCTCTACTGATCTCTAGTCAACAACATCTCTATACATCTCTACTGATCTCTAGTCTACAACATATCAATACATCTCTACTGATCTCTAGTCAACAACATCTCAATACATCTCTCTTCATTTCTACTGATCTCTAGTCTACAACATCTCAATACATCTCTCTTAATCTCTACTGATCTCTAGTCTACAACATCTCAATACATCTCTACTGATCTCTAGTCAACAACATCTCAATACATCTATCTTAATCTCTACTGATCTTTAGTCTACAACATCTCAATACATCTCTACTGATCTCTAGTCAACAACATCTCAATATATCTCTATTAATCTCTACTGATTTCTAGTCAACAACATCTCAATACATATCTACTGATCTCTAGTCAACAACATCTCAATACATATCTATACATCTCTACTGATCTCTAGTCTACAACATATCAATACATCTCTACTGATCTCTAGTCAACAACATCTCAATACATCTCTCTTCATTTCTACTGATCTCTAGTCTACAACATCTCAATACATCTCAATACAACTCTACTGATCTCTAGTCTACAACAGCTCAATACATATCTCTTAATCTCTACTGATCTTTAGTCTACAACATCTCAATACATCTCTACTGATCTCTAGTCAACAACATCTCAATACATCTCTCTTAATCTCTACTGATCTCTAGTCTACAACATCTCAATACATCTGTCTTAATCTCTACTGATCTCTAGTCTACAACATCTCAATACATCTCTAGTAATCTCTACTGATCTCTAGTCTACAACATCTCTACTCATCTCTAGTCAACAACATCTCAATACATCTCTCTTAAGCTCTACTGATCTCTAGTCTACAACATCTCAATATATCTCTACTGATCTCTAGTCAACAACATCTCAATACATCTCTACTGATCTCTAGTCAACAACATCTCAATACATCTCTATACATCTCTACTGATCTCTAGTCTACAACATATCAATACATCTCTACTGATCTCTAGTCAACAACATCGCAATACATCTCTCTTTATTTCTACTGATCTCTAGTCTACAACATCTCAATACATCTCTCTTAATCTCTACTGATCTCTAGTCTACAATATATCAATACATCTCTAGTAATATATACTGATCTCTAGTCTACAACATCTCAATACATATCTACTGATCTCTAGTCAACAACATCTCAATACATGTCTCTTAATCTCTACTGATCTCTAGTCTACAACATCTCAATACATCTCTACTGATCTCTAGTCTACAACATCTCAATACATCTCTCTTAATCTCTACTGATCTCTAGTCTCTCCCGAGTGGCGCAGTGGTCTAAGGCACTGCATCGCAGTGCTAGCTGTGCCACTAGAGATCCTGGTTCGAATCCAGGCTCTGTCGTAGCCGGCCGCGACCGGGAGACCCATGGGGCGGCGCACAATTGGCCCAGCGTCGTCCAAGGTAGGGGAGGGAATGGCCGGCAGGGGATGTAGCTCAGTTGGTAGAGCATGGCGTTTGCAACGCCAGGGTTGTGGGTTCGATAAAATAACGTATGTGCTAACTGTAAGTCGCTCTGGATAAGAGCGTCTGCTAAATGACTAAAATGTAATGTAAATGTAGTCTACAACATCTCAATACATCTCTACTGATCTCTAGTCAACAACATCTCAATACATCTCTATTAATCTCTACTGATCTTTAGTCTACAACATCTCAATACATCTCTACTGATCTCTAGTCAACAACATCTCAATACATCTCTACTGATCTCTAGTCTACAACATCTCAATACATCTCTATTAATCTCTACTGATCTCTAGTCTACAACATCTCAATACATCTCTACTGATCTCTAGTCTACAACATCTCAATACATCTCTATTAATCTCTACTGATCTTTAGTCTACAACATCTCAATACATCTCTACTGATCTCTAGTCAACAACATCTCAATACATCTCTACTGATCTCTAGTCTACAACATATCAATACATCTCTATTAATCTCTACTGATCTCTAGTCAACAACATCTCAATACATCTCTACTGATCTCTAGTCAACAACATCTCAATACATCTCTACTGATCTCTAGTCAACAACATCTCAATACATCTCTAATGATCTCTAGTCAACAACATCTCAATACATCTCTATTAATCTCTACTGATCTCTAGTCTACAACATCTCAATACATCTCTATTAATCTCTACTGATCTCTAGTCTACAACATCTCAATACATCTCTCTGTGCATCTCGATTAATCTCTACTGCTCTTTGACAATGTGGCTCTCGCAACTGAAGATAACTTAATAGGGAATAGGTGTGTTATTTGAGACACTACATGTGTCTTGAGGGATCTCTACAGCAGCTGGATGGTAAACGGGCGGCAGGTCCCTAGCGCTTAGAGCATTGGGCCAGTAACCGAAAGGTCGCTGGTTCGAATACCTTAGCCGACAAGGTGGAAAATCTGCCGATGTGTCCTTGAGCAAGGCACTTAACCCTAATTTGCGCCCGGGTGCCGTACTACTATGGCTGACCCTGTAAAACAACACCTATCATACTACTATGGCTGACCCTGTAAAACAACACCTATCATACTACTATGGCTGACCCTATAAAACAACACATTACACTGCACCTATCATACTACTATGGCTGACCCTATAAAACAACACATTACACTGCACCTACAGCACTACATATCTGACCACTGAGTTGAATATGGAGAATGTGTAATATAGTGTATCTTATAGCAGAGCAGATGGGCGCATGTTTTGGTTTTTGCCCTAGCACTACACAGCTGATTCAAATAATTAACTCATCATCAAGCTTTGATTATTGTCCCAAGGACTGAGTTTGGGAAATGGTTCAAACCCTTTAAGCAGCACCTTGATTACTCTAGTGTGTCTGTTTCTAAGGATTTAAAGGCCCTGTTGATATAGAGAGCAGGTCGGAGACTTTGAGACGCTCCAACATTGATCAACGCACGACAGAAGGTTCTATTAGGTCATTTAAATAACACTCAACCATCTACTCAGCTGACTAAACATTCTGTTTCTCCCTCCCTCTCTCCTTCCCTCCCTGCCTCCCTCCTTCCCTCCCTCCCTGTCTCCCTCCCGCACTCCTCTCTCCATCCACCCATCGGGGAGTCAGGAGCTCTGTCAGTGTGATATGAACCAACACTAATATCCTCATGATGAATAGATTCCATTGAAGCTCCATTACAAAGACAGATGATGCGTCCCAAATGGTACCCTATTCCCTACATAGTGCACTACTTATGGGTACCTGGTCAAAAGTAATGCACTATATAGGGAATAGGGTACCATTTGGGAGGCAGCCTGAGGACCAAAGAGAACACCTAGTGATTTATTTCCTGTAGTGATTAAAAACAGGTTGTTTACTATTAATGTGAATCAGTCAATGTGATCGGGGTGGCAGAGGAGGAACAACGACGGACTGAAGAAAGCAGAATGCCTCAAGATAAAAACGGAATATTCCATATCTGTAAATCTAATTAAATATTAGCACTTCTCCATATACTCCTGGGCAATAACCTTCAATCTGGATTACAACACAAAACAAATTATAAGGCTAGAGAAATGTATCAACCGATATTACCAACACAGTCAACACCAAAACATGACAGAGAGGAAGCATGGAGACGCAATCCCCAGAAGAAAACGAGACTCCGACGGACACGATTTGTGCTTTTCACCACCTGGAACGGTAAGACTTACAGAAAACGGATCTAGCCTTACGGATCTAGCCTTACAAACTTACAGAAAACGGATCTAGCCTTACGGATCTAGCCTTACAGACTTACAGAAAACGGATCTAGCCTTACAGACTTACAGAAAACGGATCTAGCCTTACAGACTTACAGAAAACGGATCTAGCCTTACAGACTTACAGAAAACGGATCTAGCCTTACAGACTTACAGAAAACGGATCTAGCCTTACGGATCTAGCCTTACAGACTTACAGAAACGGATCTAGCCTTACGGATCTAGCCTTACAGACTTACAGAAACGGATCTAGCCTTACAGACTTACAGAAAACGGATCTAGCCTTACAGACTTACAGAAAACGGATCTAGCCTTACAGACTTACAGAAAACGGATCTAGCCTTACGGATCTAGCCTTACAGACTTACAGAAAACGGATCTAGCCTTACGGATCTAGCCTTACAGACTTACAGAAAACGGATCTAGCCTTACAGACTTACAGAAAACGGATCTAGCCATACGGATCTAGCCTTACAGACTTACAGAAAACGGATCTAGCCATACGGATCTAGCCTTACAGACTTACAGAAAACGGATCTAGCCTTACGGATCTAGCCTTACAGACTTACAGAAAACGGATCTAGCCTTACGGATCTAGCCTTACAGACTCACAGAAAACGGATCTAGCCATACGGATCTAGCCTTACAGACTTACAGAAAACGGATCTAGCCTTACGGATCTAGCCTTACAGACTTACAGAAAACGGATCTAGCCTTACAGACTTACAGAAAACGGATCTAGCCTTACAGACTTACAGAAAACGGATCTA
The DNA here is from genome assembly GCF_020615455.1 of Coregonus clupeaformis. Classification (NCBI taxonomy): domain Eukaryota; kingdom Metazoa; phylum Chordata; class Actinopteri; order Salmoniformes; family Salmonidae; genus Coregonus; species Coregonus clupeaformis. Next base: position 9,302 of record NW_025535334.1, on the reverse strand, counting down.
GCCTTACAGACTTACAGAAAACGGATCTAGCCTTACAGACTTACAGAAAATGGATCTAGCCTTACAGACTAGATCTATGCGAGAAAATCTGGTGCTTAAAGAGGATGAGGGTGAAGATCCAGAGAGTGTGGTGAAAGACTTCCTGGTTAAAGCGCTACCGATCCCAGGCGATACTGTCGACAAAATCAAACTCGAACATGTACATCATTTCGGACAGCGAGGACAGCGATACGAGTGCCCAATCGTTGCCAAATTTGCTTTCTTTAAAGATAAAATAATTGTTAAAAGCCAGCACGAAAACAGGCATGAATTATTTCCCGAACTAAATTGCAGAACGGAGCAAAGTTATGTACCCACTCTTCAAAGTGAATAGACTAAAAGGGAAACGTGTAGCTCTCGTAGTCGATAAACTGTATATTAAAATCCAACTGATCCGAGACACCAAGACTACTCCATCGCTATTCTAAAAAATACAAAGTTCCCACACAGGAGTGGAATAATGGAACACCCAATACTATCCATGGTAGCGATTGTATTAAAAAACAGGAAAACAATCAAATAAAACAATTGATAAAGAAATAAACTAAGAATAAACTATACTATTCAAGATAGGGAATGTTGTAAAATAATTTGTATTCAACTTTCTATTTATAGTATTTATGAACAGATTGTCCATTCGTAAATTCAGAGCGTTTCGGTCTCGGAGAGTTCAGAGCACACACTGGACGCTTTGGCCGAGGGTTGATCTCAGCGTTCTGACCTAACAACAGCAGTCAAGCACCCAAACTAACTGGCTAACGTTGGCTAGCTTGTTAGCTACTTCCAGACACAAATGAGAGAACAGCTCACACTCACCATTTTACATGCCCTAGCAGAGCTGGTTAGGCTATTTTTATGTTATCCAGAGCGTTGGTGACTGCAACTGTGCTGCTGGCAATAATCTAATTACGCTTTTTTGCCAACGTTTACTGACACAGGCCATATTCAATGGGTGTTGAGCGTTCGTAAATTTGTCAGTTATTCTGCGCTCTTGCACACTCAGACACGAGTGCTCTGAAATCAGAGTAGATAGCCAGAGTGAATTTACCAGCTACGTCTATCGACAGTTGTCGCAGTGACATCATAAACATTCTACTGAAATAGTTACTTGCATAGTGGAGTCTTTTGTTTAGACATGTAGCTCGCTAGCTAAACAATTAACCCTAATCCCAACTCATGACGTTACTACCCTGCTTGAATCTGAAGGTAGCTAACCAACCAGGTTCAATGTTAGCTAGCTAACATTAGGCTATAACTAGCAATGCAAATGACTCTGAGATACGAATAATATTACTACACAGATCATACATGTAACGTTAGCTAGTGAGCCAGCCAGCTAACGTTAGCTAGCTAGCTGATATTACACTTTAACTTGAAATGAAAACGACTTTAATACACAATTAGAAACGTGTAATATCTGAAAATGTAGCTAGCTAGACTATCTTACCCGTATACAAGGATGGACGCTTCTCCCTCTCTGTCACGGATGCCATGGTTGCCATGGTTGCCCTTAGTTTGAAGATGTAATCCGGAGACAGGTGTTTTATCCAACAGCCTTCTGTGTGTTCTCTTTTCGAGACTCCGTCTGCATATTTGCAATCAAACGCCAGAATTGTCTCCATCTCCTTAGCTATCATACTCTAATTCCACTAATTTCAAAACTCACTTATGCAGTTCTACTACGTGATATATTTTTTTAAAAGCCACGTTAGAAAGGATTATCTAAACATACTGACCAGCTCATGTTATGGACAGAAGCGTTCTACATGGCAGACCAATCCGAACTCATTGTCACGAACAGAAGAGGACCCAAGAGCGCAAGTTCAAATTCAGAGTTCTTTATTCAAGGTTACAGGCGGGAAGAGGAGTCCCAGGGGTGTCAGGGGTCTTTCAGGGTCCTCCTGTGGGTACCTGTGCTCGGGGGTTCACCAAATGTCCGGGGTGTCCAGTCCAAGTGCTTAGTGTGTGTGTTCCCCAGTGATGGAGCGGCGTATCGGGCTGAGGGTGGTGAAACGTCTGGGCACGCTCATCTGGTGGTCGGAGACCTGGGGAACACACACACACAACAGCACATATGAATGGCAGGCAGAAGTACAGATCAGGGCTGGGCAAATATCGTGGTGAGAGACAGAAGGCAGAAACGAGTTACCGGAGGGGCTGAAGATCGGAGAGTAGTCGAGGTCCAGAAGGCAGGTTGGGATAGACGGGGCAGTAGAACAAGGAGGCAGTCAAGAAAGGATCGGTATCACAAACAGGAGTCAGAGCGCAGACAGGCAGGTTACTGGTCCGGGTTTGAAGACGATCTGACAGGGCTTGGCTGAAAACCAGGGCTTGATATACTGGGAGAGGTAGTGGGGAAATGCAGTTCAGCTGGCAGAGTAATTAGAACAGAGTGAGGCAAGGTGAGGATGGTGAGTGGGAAATGCAGTGCAGCTGGCCAGGTAACAAGAGCAGAGCAGGGCAGGTGGAGCTAGTTAGGCTGAGTAGAGAGAGAGGGAGGTGAGCAGAGTGGAAGATAATTGAATGCAATTAATGTTGCTACCAGGGAGAGAGAGCGCTCATGACAGGACCCCCTCCAAGGGACGGCCCCAGAAGTCCCAAGAACAACATCATGCCGGGAGGGTGGAGGGGAGCAGGCGGCGGGTCAGAACTCCTCCGAGCGGTCCGAGTGAATCTCCTCATCCTCAGAAGGAGCTGGAGGGTCACGGTCGGGAGACAGGACAGGCACTGAGACAGGAGCAGGGGCGGGCCGGACGGCTAGGGAACCCCCTCTGGACGGCCCCTACGGATTGCAGGCTGATCAGGATGTAGTCGGGGAAGTCAGTGATAAGGGTCCGGTCCACTATCCTCCTGGCCGGGATCCAGGTCCTCTCCTCTGGACCATATCCCTCCCAATCAACGAGGTACTGGAGACCCCACCCCTTCGCCTAGAGCGAGCAGCCGCCGGACGGTGAAGACAGGACCGCCATCTACGAGGCGCGAGGAGGTGGCGCCGGAGCTGCAGGGACCAGGGACTTTCATGGACCGGCTTGACCTTGGAGACGTGGAAGGTGGGGTGGATCCGCATGGAAGCGGGCAACTGAAGTCGGACCGCTGGACTGATGACTTTCTGCACAGGAAAAGGACCAATGAGCAGAGGGCCAGCTTTCGTGATACAACCCGCAGCGGCAGATCCGGGCAGACAGCCAGACCTTCTGACCAACCCGGGCAAGTAGGTGCTGGGGTCCTCCGTCGGTTGGCACCGACGGCGTGCTGGTTCCAGACTTCAGGAGCACAGTGCGAGCCTGGGCCCAAGTGCGGCGGCAGCGGCGGGCATACGCAAGAGCAGACGGACAGGTGGCATCCGCCTCCTGGCTGGCAAACAGTGGAGGTTGATACCCGTAGACACACTGAAAGGGGGAGAGCCCGGTGGAGGAACTGGTGAGTGAATTATGGGCATATTCCCACCCAGAGCAGGTGTTGAGCCCAGGCCCGGGATTTTGGGAAGCCACACACCTCAGTGCCTTCTCCAGCTCCTGGTTCATGCGTTCAGTCTGGCCGTTTGACTGCGGGTGGAATCCAGACGATAGGCTGGCGGTGGCCCCAAGGAGATGACAGAACTCCTTCCAAAAGGTTGCTGAGAATTGCGGGCCCCGGTCTGACACTATATCCTGGGGTAGGCCATGGATATGAAACACATGTTCCAGGACCACCTGGGAGGTCTCTTTAGCAGAGGGTAGTTTGGGAAGGGGGCCCGAAGTGGGTCATCTTACTAAAGCGGTCAACAATGGTAAGGATGACTGTGTGTCCGTCAGAGGGCGGAAGGCCCGTAACAAAGTCCAGTGAAACGTGGGACCAGGGCCTCTTGGGTATGAGTAGGGGTTGCAGCAACCCAGCAGGAGGCTGGGTTGGGAGTCTTGTTTCGGTTACAAGTGGGACAAGCTCGGATGAATTCTCGGACATCCCGTCTCATCCCCCGCCACCAGAACCGCTGGCGGACCAGATGAAGGGTGCGAGTGATGCCGGGATGACAGGCCAGACGGGATTCGTGCCCCCACTGAATCACAGGTGACCTGAGATTTGCTGGAACAAACAGACGGTTGGGGCGCTGGTGCTTGGACCTGGCTGGTCCCGAAGAGCCTCCATGACCTGCTTCTCGATCTCCCCAGGTGAGGGCCGCATGACCAAGTGGCTGGGAAGAATGGGAGCTGTCATGGCGGTGGTCTCGTCCCTTCTGAAACATCCGGGAAAGAGCATCAGGTTTGATGTTGCGAGATCCCGGGCGTAGGAGAGCGTGAAATTGAAGCGCGTAAAGAACAGAGACCACCGCTGTTGACGGGAGTTCAGCCTCCTGGCTGTTTGGATAACTCCAGGTTCTTGTGGTCTGTCCACACTACGAATGGTTCCTTTGACCCCTCTAACCAGTGCCGCCATTCTTCAAGGGCGAGCTTGACAGCCAACAGCTCGCGGTTCCCAATGTCGTAGTTGCATTCGGCAGGGGTTAGCGACGGGAGTAGAAGGCACAGGGGTGCATCTTGCCATCCCTCAGCTGCTCTTTGAGAAAGCACTGCACCACTCCCACGATCCAAGCATCTACCTCACCACAAACTGCCTTGCTGCATCTGGCATCTGGAGGATGGGAGCAGAAGTGAAACATGTCTTGAGGATATTGAAGGCCTTATCAGCAGCTGATGTCCATTGGTACGGTTGTTTAGTGCTGGTTAGCGCCGTGAGGGGGTGCAGCCACTGTGCTATAGTTTCTGATGAATCTCCTATAAAAGTTGGCAAAGCCCAGGAACTGTTGCAACTTCTTCCGAGACTCAGGAACTGGCCAGGAAGTGACAGCCGACACCTTCGTGAGATCCATCTGAATGCTGCCCTCGGTCACCACATACCCCAGGAATGAAACGGTCTTGGCATGGAATCGCACTTCTCTGCCTTCACGAAAAGAGAGTTCTCCAGCAGGCGGCGAGACCAACCGGACGTGGTGGGTAGAATTCTGACAGAGTCTTTGAGAATATTAAAATATCGTCAAGGTACACAAATACACGTATTTAGCATGTCCCTGAGGATATCATTCACTAGGGCTTGAAAAACTGCTGGGGGCATTGGTGAGCCGAAGGGCATGACGAGATATTCATAGTGGCCGGTTGGTGTGTTGAACGCTGTCTTCCATTCGTCTCCCTCCTCATCCGCACCAGATGGTAGGCATTGCGAAGGTCCAGCTTAGTGAATACAGTGGCTCCTGCAGCAGTTCGAAGGCAGACAAAGTGAGGGCAGTGGGTAGCGATTCTTAACCGTGATGTCGTTCAGACCCGGTAATCTATGCATGGACGAAGAGAACCGTCCTTCTTGCCGGACAAAGAAGAATCCCGCCTCCTGCGGGGAAGACGACGGTCTAATTATCCCGGAGGGCAAGAGAGTCATTAATGTAGTCCTCCATGGCCTTTCTTTCCGGGGCTGACAGTGAATACAGACGACCCTTGGGAGGTGCTGTGCCAGGCAGGAGATCAATCGCGCAGTCATAGGGTCTGTGTGGGGGTAGAGATGTCGCCTTGGATTTGTTGAACACCTCTTTCAGGCTGTGGTAACAGGCCGGAACATGGATATGTCTGAGGTAGCGCTAGATCCTTCCCGTGAACGGGCAGGGTGGCCCCTTAAACAGGTCTGGTGACAACTCCTTCCCCACTCACGGACTGTTCCTGTCTCCCCAGCTCGATGTGGGGGTTGTGCTGACGGGAGCCACGGGTATCCAAGAATGAGTGGTTGGCCAGGTGAGTGTAGGAGGTGAAACTGGATGGACTCTGGTGGTTTCTGACAGCAGGATTGTCACAGGGGCGGAGATATGAGTGACAGTGCCAAGATGATGCCCATCCAGGGCTCCGTGCAGGAATGGGTTGTGTCAGTTGATGATGGTTCACGCCCAGTTGCTGTGCAAGCTCAGGGTCCATGATGTTTGCTTCGGCCCGGAATCCACAAGGGCGGCCAATGTATGAGTCTTGTCAGAAAGCTGAAGGCGGAGATGAAGCAGGGTCTTTCGGATGGAGGGAGACTGAAGGCTGTTGAGCTCACCCGGATCTCCCCTACACCCTGGTGAGCTGCGGCTTTGCCGGACAAGTAGCGACACGGTGATTCTCGCCACCACAGTAGAGGCAAAGGTTGGAGCTTAGACGGCGCCGACGCTCCTCGGGAGTCAGAGAGGCACGGCCACCATGGGCTCAGGCTGATTGAGTTGGCTGTGGGACTTGACAGGCAGGGGCTGGACAGAAGCGGTATCGACCGAGTACGGATGGCAGGTTGACTGAGACGGCCTTCTCCCTCCTCCGGTCTGTATACGGCGGTCAAATCGAACGGCAAGGTCAATGGCGGCATCAAGCGTTGAGGCGGGTCATGGGAAACAAGCTGCCCTGATATAGTCCGCCAGGCTATGGAGGAAGGCTTGCACCAGTGCCTCTGGGTTAAAACGAGCTTTGACTGGCCAGGGTACGAAAGTCAATGGAGAAGTCTGCCACTGTCCGATTGCCCTGACGGATGGTGAGCAGAGCTTGTGACGCCTTCGGCTGTTGGCAGCCTGGGTCAAAGACCTTTAACATCTCCTCCTCAAAGGCACTGAAGGAGGCACAGGCTGAGGTTTGCCGGTCGACTCCGCGTTTCCCCACAACCGAGCTCGACCGGTGAGATGTGTGATGACATACCCACCTTGGCTCCCTCTGTTGAGAAAGTCCTGGGCTGTAGTGCAAACTGGATTCGGCAGCTGCTCAAGAATGGTCTTACTTGCTTCTGGTTGCCATCAAAACGTTCCGGTTCCCAATCCTTGGTTCAGGAGCGTGGGGATCTGGTGGCAGCACTGCCGGGCCTGCAGCATTGGGACTCTCCAGCGGAGGGATGAAGGAGTATCGGTGGTACAGGAACAAAAGGACCGGTGGAGTAGCCGGGCTTAGAGTAGTTGCAGGGCTTGGGCTAGCTGTTGTTGCTGCAGTTGGAACTGTTGTTGCTGCTGGTTGAATAGCTGGAGAAGGGAAGCGATGTCGCCAGCCATCCGATTTATGTCTCCCTCAGAGCTCCCAGTCGCTGTAGGGCAGTCCTCTCTGGCTCTTCCTCCATCGTGGTCAGGGAGTGCGCTGGGTCCATGATGTTCAGATCGTTCTGTCACGAACAGAAGAGGACCCAAGAGCGCAAGTTCAAATTCAGAGTTCTTTATTCAAGGTTACAGGCGGGAAGAGGAGTCCCAGGGGTGTCAGGGGTCTTTCAGGGTCCTCCTGTGGGTACCTGTGCTCCGGGGTTCACCAAATGTCCGGGGGTGTCCAGTCCAAGTGCTTAGTGTGTGTGTTCCCCAGTGATGGAGCGGTCGATCGGGCTGAGGGTGGTGAAACGTCTGGGCACGCTCATCTGGTGGTCGGAGACCTGGGGGAACACACACACACAACAGCAATATGAATGGCAGGCAGAAGTGCAGATCAGGGCTGGGCAAATATCGTGGTGAGAGACAGAAGGCAGAAACGAAGTTACCGGAGGGGCTGAAGATCGGAGAGTAGTCGAGGTCCAGAAGGCAGGTTGGGATAGACGGGGCAGTAGAACAAGGGAGGCAGTCAAGAAAGGATCGGGTATCACAAACAGGAGTCAGAGCGCTATTCATTGACTACAGCTCAGCATTCAACACCATAGTGCCCTCAAAGCTCATCACTAAGCTAAGGATCCTGGGACTAAACACCTCCCCCTCTGCAACTGGATCCTGGACTTCCTGACGGGCCGCCCAGGTGGTAAGGGTAGGTAACAACACATCTGCCACACTGATCCTCAACACGGGGCCCCTCAGGGGTGCGTGCCAGTCCCCTCCTGTACTCTCTGTTCACCCATGACTGCATGGCCAGGCAAGACTCCAACACCATCATTAAGTTTGCCGACGACACAACAGTGGTAGGCCTGATCACCGACAACGATGAGACAGCCTATAGGGAGGAGGTCAGAGATCTGGCTGTGGTGCCAGGACAACAACCTCTCCCTCAACGTGACCAAGACAAAGGAGATGATTGTGGACTACAGGAAAAAAAGAGGACTGAGCACGCCCCATTCTCATCGACGGGGCTGTAGGTGGAACAGGTTGAGAGCTTCAAGTTCCTTGGTGTCCACATCACCAACGAACTATCATGGTCCAAACACACCAAGACAGTCGTGAAGAGGGCACGACAAAGCCTATTCCCCCTCAGGAGACTAAAAAGATTTGGCATGGGTCCTCAGATCCTCAAAAATTCTACAGCTGCACCATCGAGAGCATCTGACTGGTTGCATCACCGCCTGGTATGGCAACTGTGGCCTCTGACCGCAAGGCACTACAGAGGGTAGTGCGTACGGCCCAGTACATCACTGGGGGGGCAAAGCTCCCTGCCATCCAGGACCTCTATACCAGGCGGTGTCAGAGGAAGGCCCTCAAAATTGTCAAAGACTCCAGTCACCCTAGTCATCTGTTCTCTCTGCTACCGCATGGCAAGCGGTACCGGAGTGCCAAGTCTAGGTCCAAAAGACTTCTCAACAGCTTCTACCCCGCCATAAGACTCCTGAACAGCTAATCATGGCTACCCGGACTATTTACTGCCCCCACCCCATCCCTTTTACGCTGCTGCTACTCTGTTAAGTATTTATGCATAGTCACTTTAACTCTACCCACATGTACATATTACTTCAACTAGTCGGTGCCCCCCGCAATTGACTATGCAACGGTACCCCCTGTATATATAGCCTCCCTACTGTCACTTTATTCTATTGTATATATAGCCTCCCTACTGTCACTTTATTTTTACTTCTGCTCTTTTTTTCTCAACACTTTTTGTTGTTGTTTTATTCTTACTTTTTTGTTTAAAATAAATGCACTGTTGGTTAAGGGGCTGTAGTAAGCATTTCACTGTAATGTCTGCACCTGTTGTATTCGGCGCATGTGACCACAAAATTTGATTTGATTTGATTTGATTTGACAGGCAGGTTACTGGTCCGGGTTTGAAGACGATCTGACAGGGCTTGGCTGAAAACCAGGGCTTGATATACTGGGAGAGGTAGTGGGGAAATGCAGTTCAGCTGGCAGAGTAATTAGAACAGAGTGAGGCAAGGTGAGGATGGTGAGTGGAAATGCAGTGCAGCTGGCCAGGTAACAAGAGCAGAGCAGGGCAGGTGGAGCTAGTTAGGCTGAGTAGAGAGAGGGGAGGTGAGCAGAGTGGAAGATAATTGAATGCAATTAATGTTGCTACCAGGGAGAGAGAGTGCTCATGACACTCATCTCTCGGCATGTCCAG